>NC_051051.1:17596665-17856665 GCF_904848185.1 Acanthopagrus latus | reverse complement strand
TGGTTGTTGTTGTTTGCTGTCTCAAATTGTGAATATTTACGGAGGCATGAGAAGGTAAGTGTCGGCCCATATGTGTGTTTGTGTTACCTGAAGGAGTGGTTCCCCTTGTAGGTTTTAGCGGCGTCTCCCCTTTGGGTGGCGTCGTGGGGGGGTTGGTAGTGTTGGGGTACAGCGGTTAGAGCTTCCTGTTCCCTTTTCCCTAAACTGCTCGGGAGCACATCCGTGGTTTCGGTGGGGTTGCCAGTTTCTGGTCGCCTCTCCGGGCCAGCGGGCTACTAGTGCGCAAATACCCGCCGCTACGCCTCATGAAGTCTAGGGGGGAGTTAGCTAGATTCTGGTTAGGTAGATAGCGGGGAAGCTCCGTTGGAGGCCGTGTTGGCCTGTCTGCACACTGGTCCCGTCACGTTGCATTCTCTTGTGTTCGGTAAGTCGTAATGGATGACGTTGTTGAAGCGTTTGTGCAGGCGCCAACTGAAGCGTTGTTAGATGAGTGTACGAAGGATCAGCTGGTTAAAATAGCCGGTCATTATAATGTTGAGGTTGGCGATAAACGTGTGAAAGAGACAGTAAAAGCAAATTTGAAATTCAAGTTATTAAAAATGAATGTGTTGGATGCGGGAGAGGCTGTGTCCGTCTCCACAGGCGCCGAGGGCGCGCCTCCGCCGTTAGCAGCGCGTCCTGGCGCCGGGCTGTCTTTTGAGCGGCAGAAAGAGCTGCTATTGTTGCGGATGAAATTAGAAACTGAGAAAGAAGTTGCCGTGGAAAGGGTGAGACAGGGCATTGAGCTAGAGAAAGTGTTGTTGGTTGAAAAAATGAGGCAGGAAACTGAGCAAGTGAAGCTAGACCTGGAAAGACAGAAATTGGCTTTGGTTCGAGAGGGGAAGGTCGCGGGGGATGTGGTTACTGACGGTATCTCCGGTCCAGGTGGCACCCCGGTAAGATCGGACTTTGGCGATTTTAAACTGGTCCCTAAATTTAATGAGAGAGACCCGGAAACTTTTTTTTTGCTGTTTGAACGCCTGGCTGAAGCTCGTGGCTGGTCTGAGTCGACCTGTACGTTGATGTTGCAGTGTGTGTTAACCGGTAGAGCGCAGGAAGCGTATTCGTGTCTCAGTAGTAGCGACAGTGTTAAATATGATGTTGTAAAATCGGCTGTTCTTAAAGTGTACGAATTAGTTCCTGAAGCTTATCGCCAACGGTTTCGAGGTTGGAGAAGAGGCGATAAATCTCACTTGGAGTTCGCTCGTGAGTTGTCAACTCAGTTTGATCGTTGGTGCACGGCAGCTGACGTTGATTCTTATGATGGTCTGCGGGATCTTATGATTTTAGAGCAGTTTAAAAATTCTGTGCCAGGTCACATTGCCACATACATAAGTGAACGCAAGGTTAAGACGGCAGCCGAGGCCGCCGCACTGGCCGATGACTATTTGTTAACACACGGTAAGGATACTTGGTATCCGGGGACGCGCGGTGGTGGCACACACAGAGAGAATTTCTCAGGTGGGAGTGCATGGTCTAGTCGCCCAGCGAAAAGTGCTTGGTTTGGTCAGAGAAATGAACGTGGGTCCCAAGAGGCGGACAAAATTTGTAATTACTGTCACAAGCGAGGACACTGGAAAAGAGACTGTTTTGCTTTTAAGGCTAAGAATAAAACTGGAGCGAGTGTGTCTCCTAAGTCAGCAATGTGTGTGGGGCCTGTTCCTGACCGGGCGTTGAAGACTCGGGGTGTATTGAAACCGCCAGTGGTGAGTCCAGATCTGCAGTCTTATTTGCCTTTTATCAGCGATGGTTGTGTTTCCTTGGTAGGAAGTGATGAAAAGGTGAAAATTAAGATGTTGCGTGACACGGCGGCGTTTGATTCATTCATTGTAGAGTCAGCGTTACCTTTTTCGCAGGAGTCTTATACGGGTGCTTTTATACCAGTGCTTGGAATTGGGCTGCAGGTTCTGCAGGTTCCTCAGCATAAGATAATGTTGTCCTGTGGTCTGTTTCAGGGTGAGGTGGCGGTCGCTGTGCGCCCAGCTCTGCCCGTGGATGGCGTGACGATGATTTTAGGAAATGATATAGCAGGGAGTCGGGTGTGGGCCGATGTTCCACCTCCGGCCATTGTTGCTTCAACGCCTCTGGTCACCACTGAGCCTGATAAAAGCGTAACAGATTTTCCTGAGGCTTTCAGGGCCTGTGCTGTCACGCGCGCAATGAAACGTGCGCAGTTGGTTGAGTCAGGTCACGCCGAAAAAGATGACAGTTTACAACAGTATGATGTCACATGTTTTAATGTTCCTTGGTCTATTTCCCACAGTGAGTTGGTGTCGGAGCAGCATGCTGACAGTTCCCTCAAGAGTTTGCTGGACGTGGTGCGGCCTTCTGGGGAGGTAAAACAGGAGTCTCAGTGTTATTTTATCCAGAATGAGGTATTGATGAGGAAGTGGGTCCCCCAGGGCGAAAATTTTGTGGGTGAACCAATTTATCAAGTCGTGGTGCCCTGCAAGTTTCGTAGAGTGGTGTTGCAGATTTCCCACGACGAGTCTGGTCATCTGGGCGTCCGAAAAACCTACGACCGCATTCTGAGGTACTTTTTCTGGCCCAAACTGAAAAAAGATGTTGCTGAATATATAAAATCTTGTCATATATGTCAGTTGACCAGCAAGCCCAATCAGAGCTTGAAGCCTGTTCCACTGTGTCCAATACCAGCCATAAGTCAGCCTTTCGAACATCTAATTATTGACTGTGTTGGCCCGTTGCCTCCGTCTAAATCAGGTGCAGTTTACCTGTTAACTGTAATGTGTCAGAGCACACGGTACCCGGCTGCGTACCCCTTGCGCACAATAACTGCCAGGTCTGTGGTGTGTGCATTGTCTCAGTTTTTCTCAATCTTTGGAGTACCCAGAGTCATCCAATCTGATCAGGGGTCGAACTTCTCTTCTCATTTGTTTGCACAGATTTTAAAGCAGCTGCGTATCAGTCATAGTCAGGCATCTGCTCACCATCCGCAGAGCCAAGGGGCTTTGGAGCGGTTCCACCAGACGCTCAAATCTATGTTGCGCGCATATTGCATTCAAATGAACAGGGATTGGGAAGCCGGATTGCCATGGTTGTTGTTATCTGCCAGAGAGGTGGTTCAGGAGAGCACTGGGTTCAGCCCTAACGACCTGGTGTTTGGCCATACTGTCAGGGGTCCCTTAGCACTGTTGCAGGATAAGTGGAGGGATGAACAAGTGCCCCAAAATCTTATTGAATATGTAAATGGATTTAAATACAGGCTGTATAAGGCCCAGGAGGTGGCCAAGAATAAATTGATATCTGCGCAAGGCAAGATGAAAAAACTTTATGATCGCCAGGTGGAGAACCGGGTTTTCCTCCCTGGGGATCAGGTGCTCGCTCTCTTGCCAATTGTTACCTCTCCGTTTCAGGCAAAATTTTCTGGCCCATATTCAGTGGTGAAGAAGGTATCAGATCAGAACTATGTGATAGCTACCCCTGATCGCAGGTCACCTACTCAACTCTGTCATGTCAATTTGTTAAAAGCGTACTACACCCGAGCGTTGCAGCTATCGGAGCAGAAGGCGCAGGTGCCTGGTGTCCACCCTGTTTGTGTGTCTGTGTCCCCTCAGGCTGTGGCAGAGCAAGAGGGAGATGACTTACCAGGTCCTGATGAAGCTGTACTGTGTGGTCGTCTGAAGAACTCGGAGTCTTTGCAGAATCTGAATGGTTTGCTGGGTCATTTGGAGACGTCAAAGCGTGGTCAATTAGTCGACCTGATTAGGCGATATCCAGGTCTCTTTGGCGACACACCTACTCGTACGCATTTGCTGGAACATGACATAGATGTTGGGGATTTTAAACCTATTAAGCAAAGATTTTATCGTGTTCATCCGGAGAAGCGCAAGTGTCTTGACGCTGAGGTGAAGTACATGCTTGATAATGGTATTGCACAACCGTCTTCCTCTAGCTGGGCGTCTCCTTGTTTGTTGGTGCCCAAGTCTGATAACACACCACGGTTCTGTTCAGACTTCCGTAAAGTTAACCATGTGACTAAGCCAGATTCTTTTCCGCTTCCGCGAATGGAGGACTGTATTGATCAGGTGGGGTCGGCTAAATATGTGAGTAAATTTGATCTTTTAAAAGGGTATTGGCAGGTTCCACTATCAGAGAAAGCAAGGGAAATTGCTGCATTTATTACACCCACTGGTTTGTACTCATACACAGTAATGCCCTTTGGCTTGAGAAATGCACCGGCAACGTTTCAGCGCCTTATGAATATGGTAGTTGGAGATCTAGAAGGTTGCTCAGTGTATTTGGACGACGTTGTCATCTATTCAGAGAGTTGGGATGACCATCTTGGTCGTATTACAAAGCTGTTTGATCGCTTGGCTCACGCCAATTTAACAGTAAATCTGGCCAAGTGTGAGTTTGCCAAGGCTACGGTAACATACTTAGGGCGTGTAGTGGGGCAGGGCATGGTGACTCCGGTGCGTGCAAAGGTGCAGGCGATTGACGACTATGCCCCGCCTCCAACTAAGAAGGCACTGATGCGATTTCTTGGACTAGTCGGTTACTACCGGTGTTTCTGCAGGAATTTTTCTACCGTGGTTGCACCCCTGACTAACCTGTTGAAAGCCAAAATGAAATATGTGTGGTCTGCAGAATGTCAGTCAGCTTTTGAGAATGTCAAGGCCTTGATCTGTAATGCCCCTGTTTTGGCTGCTCCACAGTGGGATAGGGCTTTTAAGTTGGAGGTGGATGCCAGTGCTGTGGGCGCAGGCGCAGTGCTGTTGCAGGCTGATGATCTCGGGGTGGATAAACCATTGTGTTTCTTTTCCAGGAAGTTCAACAGACATCAACTAAACTACTCTGTAATTGAAAAAGAAACGTTGGCATTGATTTTGGCTTTGCAACATTTTAATGTCTATGTCAGCTCTTCACCTGTAGTGGTCTTTACAGATCATAACCCACTGACTTTCCTCAGTTCTTTACAGTCTCCCAATCAGAGGTTGGTTCGTTGGGCTCTCTTCCTCCAGTCCTACAGCCTCGACATTTGCCATGTCAAGGGACGGGACAATGTACTGGCGGATGCGTTGTCTCGGGCACCTTGTTAGTGATTGTGTAATGTGTTGTGTTTTGTTTTGTTGCTCTCCACTTTATCCCATATTTCTTGCTCTCTCTCCTCTTAAATTAGCTTCAAGGATCCAGTTGCTGAGGCAGTGGGAGAACGGAAGATTGTAGGGGACATAAGCGGTGAGGTATTTAGTATTATTGCAGTTATTAGTATTGTGTTAGGAGTGTAGTTTTCAGTAAGTATAGAGGTACCCTATACAGTGAGTTTATATAGTGTGGCAGTTTTGGAGCCAGGGTTCCCTTTGGGGACCCTGACTTTATGGGGGGGGGTGTGACGGCCCCAGGCCTGGGTGTTGTGTATAGTGCACTGTTGGTGGTTGTCTGTTTGTTTGTTTTGCAGGTCTGATGCAGTGGTCATTAGGTTGACAGGGAGCACCTGGCCAGTGTTCCCAGTCGGGCCTATTTAACCCCGCCTTCTTTGACGCCATCTCTCTCTGTTCGGTACTCCACGCAGCACCTTGCCAGCGTGCTGGTTTTCCTTTTGTTTGTACTTATTTTCGCACTTACAACATGCACTTCACATTAACCATTACACCCATACACTTTCCTACACCACTGATACTGACTTCCACATCCCACATGATTGAGTTTTCCTTATGAGTCTTATTTACTTTAATTAAACTTTGTTTAATTATTAACTAAGTTTGGTTGCACATCTCCTCTTTTGTTGCGGCCCACGAGCCGGTCGTAACAAATTATCACACTTAAAGGGATATTCTGGTGAAAGTTTAATCCATGGTCTAACACACCGTGACACCGAGTAAGATTCCCCCTCGAGAGATCAAGTTTGCAGACCGCTAGCTCACATAGTTTAAGAAACCTTAGAAAAGACAGCACGATAACAGTACACTGCAATTTATGACTCCAAGAAGTAACCGCCATCAAAAAGCCACAAATAATTCTCAGAACAGCACTAAACTTCAGCAACAGTACAAATAGGGTCCCAGCACCTAGTTCAAGCCTGATTATTTGTGTTATTGCAGTGTTCGACCATATTTTTAGGTAATTTCATTGTTTTTACAGTTACAAAAGTCCTTCATTAAACATTAAAACGACAAAAAATACACAAAATCCCATGTAAAATTAAAGTTATTGACTGTATTTAATTAATGGAAAATTACTGTATTTTTACAAGAGTTATTTTGCATTATTTCCAGCTTTTTTTTGGCGCCCCAGCTGCCAGAATATTACCATTTATTTATGTTTTCTTTTTTTTTATAGTGCAGAAGAGAGGGGCACAAGAAGAGGAGGCCTCTCCAAGCCTTACAGAGAATGATCTGTTGGACAGATAGGAGATGAACCAATCCAGAGCCACATCACTGATGCCAACATAATTTTTCAGACAGCTGATTAAAACATTATGGTCCACTGTGTCAAAAGCTGAGCTGAGGTCAAGGAGAATTAATATTGAATAGAGGCCTGAGTCGGCAGCAAGCAGTAAGTCATTGGCGACCTTGACCAGTGCAGTCTCAGTACTATGAAGGGAGCAGAAACCAGATTGGGATTTTTCAATAATATGATTGACATTCATAAGAGAAATCAGTTGAGTGGAGACTATTTTTTCTAAAATCTTGGATAAAAAAGGCAGCTTTGAGATTGGTCTAAAATTACATAAAAGAGAGGGATCTAGAGATGGTTTCTTTAAAAGAAGGTAAAGGGAAAGTACCAGTAGACAAAGAGCAGTTAATAATGGCTAAGATGTCTGGACCAACTGTCTGAAATACAGCTTTTAAAAAACAAGTAGGAATGCAGTCTGAAAGGCAGGTGGATGATTTTGAAAGTGCAATAGTACGTTCTAGGGTAGACAGAGAGATTTCAGTGAAGCGGGTTAAGGTTGAGAGTGGGCAGGAGTCAACTACCATCTCTCTGAAGTCAGTGTTAAAATTCTGCCGAATCTCCAATATTTTGTTCACAAAGTGATTAAGAAATTCTTCACATTTGTCTGGGAAGGATTCAACGGGCTGGCTGGGTGGGGGGAATTCTGGGATTATGGCCCTGCTTGGCAATCAACTCTACAAAAAAGTGGTTTCTTGCTTCTCTGATTGTACACTGAGAAGTGAACATTAGCTCTTTGAGAGAAGCAAGAGAGACACTAAGTTTGTCCTTTTTCCATTTTCTCTGCCACCCCGCATCGTCTCTTTTAAATTTTTGGTCCTTCGTTCAGCCAAGGCAGAGAATTTGGTTTCAGCTTTTTGAGTCTGACTGGAGCTATTGAGTCTAAAATATTTGTGCAAGAGCTGTTAAAAGCATTTACAAGATCATCTATTGTGAAGCCGTGTAGTTCACCTGCATTAAGAATCGTGCTTGAGGAAATAAAGGCTTGGCTGAAACGAGGAACAGCCAGTGAATTCAGGGGGCAGGAGTGAATCAGTGTGGGGGGTTTGGGGTCAGAAGAGAGGAGCGGAACCTGGAAAAGCACTGCTGTGTGATCGGAGATGACAAAGTCAACCAAATTCACTTCATCCACACAGAAACCATGGGTGAGCAGTAGGGGTGGGTATCGTTTGAATTTGAACAATTCCGATTCCTTGTTTCGATTCTGGTTCCTCACGATTCTCGATTCAGATTGTTTTTAATAGGCAGGGTCAAAAAAATTTAGGAAATTTTAAATGAGCTAGCTAACCAACGGTCTTTCTGAATGAAATAGTCTTACCTTCTCCATCAACTTTAATTCTATGAACTTTTTACTTCTAATGAACTTTACTATGACAGGGGTACACTTTCCTCAAGAGAGCTTTATTTTTGAAAACCTCATGAAAACACATTTACACTTGATGCTGCAGGTACTTAAACATGTTACTGTGCTCCCGTTGATGGGCTAACCTGGTGCAGAAGAGCAAATAAACAATAAGACACAAATTTAAAACCCAGTCCAGGTACAGTATAAAATCAGAAACAGTTCTTGTTTAGAAAAATGATCATATCTGCCTTCTCAGGCAGGATGCGTGAGCGTTCTGGACAGATAGCATCACCTGCTGTGGAGAACTTGCGTTCACTGGGTGTAGAAGAAGCTTTAACGCATAAATAGGAGAAAGCAAGATCTGACAGCAAAGGATAAGTCTTTTGTTGGCTCCACCACCATGCAGCAGGGTCCTCAGACATAAGGACTGGTGGAACTTCTTGGTATATCTGCAGCTCTCTCTCTACTCGTTTCTTGATGGACATGATGAACAAAAACAAACAAAAACAAACAATGTTGCTGTTACTGTTTAGCTCAGTGTTACTGTTTAGCTCAGTATCAATTAGCTTAGCTCTATTGTTATTGATTAACTAACCTAAATGTTGGTGATTCCACCTCTGAAAAGGGATGCAGCCTTTTCACGATGTGTGCAGTGACCTTTCTGGAGTCACCAGACTGGCTAACGTTAGCAATCTCAGGTCGTACATTGTCTATGAAAAAATACGTGGGCTGATTTGTTAGCTGCCTCAATGTTGGCGCAAGACGTATTATTTATTGTAAATGTATTGTTTTACTTACCAGATTCAGACTGCAGTGCAGTCACTGCGGTGCCACGCTGGGGGTCGGAGCCGGACCCGGAGCCAGAGCCAGAGGAAGAGGCAGCGGAAGACGGTCGGCACAGAGCATCAAAGACGGGGCACAAATTTATTTCTACTCCATGAACTCGGAGAAGGTGCGTTTTCATGTTCGTCATGCACCCTCCATTGCACGAAATAATGTGGTCGCAAGTGTTGCATTTTGCCAAGATTTCGTTCTTTTTAGAAAAGTGATGCCACACTTTGGACCACTGACTCACGCTATCCATGGTCGACTCGCTCGGTTATGCAAACACTTCCGGTGGACGCTTCTTTGTTGGTGTTCAGCAGCTTCTTCTGGTCGATGGACTGGGTATCGAAACTAGGAATCAAAATTGAAACTTTTGAACGTGAAGCAATGCCTCTGTCAGCCCATCCTAAACCTGAAGGTCCTTTTGCGCATTTAATGATGGATTTTATTGAACTCACTCCATGTAGGGGGCAGAAATATTGTCTGATTATTGTGGACATTTTTTTTCTCAAAATGGATTGAATGCTTTACATGTAAATATGCAACAGCAATCTAAATAGCTAAATCATTGTTGAGGGAAATAATTCCCCGTTGGGGTCTCCCTTATAAATTAACGAGTAATAATGGATCAAACTTTGTAAATAATTTTCATTCAAAACATCTCCAAAAGCCTGCACATAAACCTAAAATCGCATTGTGTTTGCCAGCCAGCTAGTGGAGGTACAGTGGAATGAGCTAACCAGACCCTAAAAACAAAATTGACTAAATTAATGGCAGAAACAGATTTGTCATGGGTTGAGTCTTTACCGCTTGCACTGATTTTATGAAAGGCTGTCCACATAAGATAACTGGACTATCTCCTTATGTGATAATCACTGGATGTCTTATGAGGATGATTAACACCACGTTTCCTCAAAACAGGTTAATCCTCACCAGACTGGATGCTAATATGTTAAGCTATCGCTGTGCCTTTAACCATGTTTTTTTAAGCTAATCTTACATCAGGTGAAAGCTGGAGCCTTCATTGGTGCAACTCCACAACATCCAGCCTGGAGATTGTGTAGTGGTAAAGGACCTGAGAATGAAGCACTAGTGTTAACCATGATGGACTGGACCATATCATGTGCTGCTGAAAATACCCACTGCCATTTGGAGAGCTGAGAGGGACACCTAAATCCATGCATCCCAGTGCAAGCCTTTTCCTAGCCATGCCGCAGAAGGAAGGACAACGACCTAAACTGTGGAGTGCTGAGAGGGTACGCTTATGGCTGGATTTTCATCGTTGGTTTGGTCACCACAATGGCTGTGGCCCAATCCTGTTTTTCAACTGAGTGAAATTTGGATTCCAAACATCCTCATATATTCATACCTTTCACACCACCGACTGATTCACTTGCAGTCATCAATCACACTGATGTCATTTACACTGATACTCAGACACCCCATCTCTTACAGAAGGGTCAAAACACTGATGTCATTTACACTGATACTCAGACACCCCATCTCTTACAGAAGGGTCAAAATGAAGAGAAAAAAGACTAAAACTTGCCACAGAGTATGTGAACAAAAAAATGAGCTGTTTCAACAAAATAAGTTGTCTGTGTTTTTTTCCAATTGATTTATTTTAATGTACTGTAGTATTTGTTATTCACTGTAACAAACAGTCAGTTGTAATGATTTGTAGTTGTTAATAATTTTCTTTTTGGAACTTTTTAATGTAATTTCCCCAAATGTTGTTGAAACTTTGTGTCAAAATGGAGGAATGTAAAAAACGACACAGTTTGCCTGTTGGTCATCAAATGTGCTGTAAAGACACGCGCAGGATATGAGAGGAGGAGGGGAGAATGTCATGTTGCTTGAGGTATCAGCAAGCCACAGGTGGGGGCCCATCCTCCACATGGGAAAATACAGAAATGTAGATAAGATGACATTTGCTGTCCCATCTGTTGCATCAAAGAGTCACTGTCCTGGGAAGGACGGGATACACCTAACATCAAAGCATCATTGTTATGTAAAGAAAGTATGTTATGGCTGCTGTAAATTAAGGAACCCTCCTCTCTGATAACACCTTTGCCTTCCCTCCACACGGAGTTAAAGAGATCTGATTCATACACTGAAGTCTGAAGTTCTTCGTAGACTTAGCAACGCTCTACCTCGCAAAGGAGAATTTCCACAACAAGAAGCTGCTACAATGTTATGCTTCTAGCATGCTGGTCCTACAAGTGGCAGTTTGTCCACATCAACCAGAGGAGGCTCGTCCATTGAGGCAGAGGAGGTAGGTCTTCCTCTATTTTTGAGAGGCAAGAGGAATCTTTTATTTGTTTTTTTTTTTAAGAAAGAGTAACTGGTTGAAACAAATGCTCGAACAAGAAATATGGAGTTTTCAGCGATATTGGAATCGGTTTCAAAGGAAATATAAGGAAATTTCGGAAAAAAAAAAAACTGTTTGGAGAAATCAGAGAGAAGCAGTCAGAAAGATAATTCATAGTTTTCATTTCGTTTGTCCTGCTGGAGGATATAATGTTTGCAGCATGACCGGGAGCAACAGCCTTTTGCCATTTAATAAAATGTTTTTTAAAGAAGTCTAGTAAGTAATTGTTTTATTGCTTAATTTTCATTGAATATAAGAAAGTAGGGATAAGTAGTTGACTTGTATAAAAAACATGACACCGTGGACGGGTTTTCCTCCTGTCCTCCCCAATTTTTTTAGTCACCAGCTGGCACTGACATCAACAGATTAAAAATAACAGTAAACAACCAGGATGTAAGGCATATCATTGTGGTGTGTTGGGGCATAAAATCAAGCCTAGTGATCACAAGTGAAAGATGAGGTTATACACAAAGAAAAAAAGAACAAATGTAGTCTGTTTAAACGGCTGTCTTTTTTATGCTGCAACACCAGATTTGGTCTGAATCAGCCTAAGATACAAGGAATAGATAAAAGTGACGAAGATTTGGATGCATTTTTGGTGAAACAGGATGTACTAATGTACCAAAAAGAGTTTGATCATAGGGCTCTTCTGGACAGGAAAACAAGTCGGGGGTTGTAGTGCTCAAAAACACATAATCCAACATTTTACAGCTGCTTCTTCTACAATGTAAGCTTGAGGGAAAAAGTCTTTATGGGCCCTAATGCATCATGTGATGTTGCAATTACATGGTTTGGCTACTACGTAAAACTGAAGACTGTCTGTGCATGTTGCTTTTGAAAGATCTGCTGCCAATGGGGGAAACTCCAACTCTGCATTACTCACTCATTCAGTAAGTCAGGGACAGTCTTTGGCAATTACATGGCTTGCCCCGCTTTGCACCGTTCTGACGAAAGACACCAAAGTTTACTCTTACAGTGATGTGCAAAACTGCAATGCACGATGTCCATGCCAACAGTCTGGCAAATCTTTACCAAAACTGCTGCAAATGACCTTTGCTGGAATTTTGCATCGCTGCAAATTTTAGATATTGCAATTATTAATTAAAGGTCCCATATTATACTGTTTTTCATCAATTTCACACAGCGGTCAGAGGTCCAACAACTGTATTTGATAAGCATTGCCCCAAACCCATCCGTGGTCCTGAATTTCAGCTGTCTAAAAGTTGCTCTACTAAGCCCTCCTGACAGCAGACTGTTTTGGTACCTGCAACCTCAAATGCTAACTAGCTCCGTCTGTCTACGCCTACTTGGAGAGCCTTGCCTGCTATGTCAGTGTTAGTGGTAGAGTTTTTCGTTCAACCAAACCAGTTTGACCCAGAATCGGACCCAGAAGGAGAGGCTCCTGAAGAAGTACAGACTCTGCGGCTGCAGCAGGACGTTTCAGAATGGTTAGTGTGTCTAAATCATGTTAGTTTGTTCTATATGTTGTTACAGTTACTACCATGTAGCCAATGGCTAACAGCTAGCGAAAGCTGTGTTTGTCTCCAACAGTCTCCAATCTCTTGGACACTGTTTGTATCGTCTCCGTCTCCAGTCTGCACATGTTTCCAGACTTTTTACTGTGACAACCAAGCTCCATCGTAATATTATTAACATAAAACTTGCTTCAAATGCCATTGCATAGCGGACCAAAGCGGAGCTAACTAGTTAGCCGATTTCCAGCTGACTTCACCATAATCGTAGGCAACTGTAAATACTATCAAACCACAGCAACACTTATTGGTGGCTCGGGTGTAGTTGCTTGGTCCCGTATGGTTGGGACTGATCCTTTTACGAGGGTCGGTGTCGAGGCAAAGCCAGCTTTGCACTGACCCTCATTACTGAAGCAGTCCGATGTGAAGTGGTTAGCACACACATACAAGCTAACACGAACCACAGCCGGCATGTTGTCCTTAAAATATGAAACGCAACCACTGTCTTGTCTGTTGGTCTGTAGCTGGGACAATATAGGCACTTGTGTTGATTTTTACAACCAACAACAGAGCAATATGCATGTCTAGCTCTGAGCGACGACACTGCGAAACACTGTTGTCTCACCGCTGGACACACCAAACTTCAGCTCGAAGATGAATGCCTCCCTCTCGGATATCTCCTAGCACCACGCAAAGGAGGCCGGCCTATGACTACTATGACTCCTTTCATTAAGTAACGACAGGAGCAGAATCTGAACAGACTGTGGGTGGGCTGCAGGGACCATGCAGGAAATGCTTATTTTCTTCATTCTGGGAGTTGGCAGGCTCAGGGAGGACCAGTTTACAGTATATATGGAGAAATCTTGTTTTTCATAATATGGGACCATTAAGATTATGGATATAAATGAGCCTAGCGGCATTTGATTTGATTAGAATAAAATGCCACTAAATAAGCTCTGATGCGGTTGACATGTATCAAAAATATCTAGTAAGCAATTTAGTGCAAATGCAATCCTCAGGTGGGGCCCATAGTAAATAGGCAGAAATTTATTTTGCTGGTTAAGCACCTACACAAGCACTCAAATCCTTACTTAATATCCCCCTTGACCTACAGAATGTATATGTGTACATATTATTCTTTTAACAGAAATATTACCATGTGGGCATATGAAGGGACACAAACACGGCTTCAATCTTGTCAATAAACTAACTCCACCACTATTTTATCCAGTAATGAGCTCTTTTAATTTATCCAATGCGGTCTAGGGCTGCATGAAATGCTAAAAAAGTTGTACTGCAATTCTGTTGGCAAAAAGTTCAACATCTTTCATTTTCTTAAAATTGCATCTTCCGCTATTTTGATAATGCACTTGACCACATTGCAACCTTGATAATACACTGATTAATTATGTAGCCCTAGGGTTGTCCTTACTTGTTCGGTGACTTTGCGTCCCTGATGAGTAAAAACAGATATCCACGGTGCCAATGGACCAACAGCTTGTGTCCTTCAAAGGCAAAGCAAGGCCCACGTTCATCAGGTTGGTACAGGTACACGCATTCATCACCAGCTACAATGAACTGGGAATCCTGGGAAGGATCTGCCAAGGAGGAGCAGCACAGTGCACATCCGTGTGTATCCAGCTCTACTTTAGGATACTCCTTGATGGACAGCGTGTAGCACTGAGCAAAGGGAGACAAGAGGGCAGTGAAAAGGAGTTGAAAATGGCAGCCTCAAGAACAGTGACAAAGACTATAATTACCACGTAATATATGTAGATCAGTCATTTCACAAAAAGGTATTAACTATATTTTTAGCAAAATGTAAATTTTCACAGATCATATATCATGAAAAAAGATGCTCTGTGACTGTAATTGAATGACACCCTGTTGTTGCTTCTCTTCTTCTCTCTCATCACTTTTAAATTGTAGGTCCTTCCTTCCTGCTGCTGTCAGACTGTACAATCAGCACTGCTCCATATAGACCTCACTCTGTACTCTGCACTGTGCAATAGTCTGTACAAACTCATTTCATCACCCATATTTATTATACATATTTAAAATATGTATATAAAAAATGACTGTCCATTCTTGCACTATATCATGTAAATATGTATATACGTCAATCCAATTCTATTTTCTTTCCTTTTTAATTATATTGTCTATTTTGCTGTTGCTCTTGTTAATATCCCGAGACTGCTGTGAAAAAACAAATTTCCCCGTCTGCGGGACATTTAAGGATTTCTGATTAAACGTTAGTAAAGCAACCAAATGCAATCAAATGTTTGCCCTCCGTTATTACTGAAAATTACAGCTTTGAGCTTCGATCGTTCAGGGTAACAGACCCCCCTCTGATCAGACAGTCAAAACGCCAGCGCTCCTTCCTCTCTTACTCTAAGGCCCTCCCCCCCGCCAAATGTATGTGTCTGTTCACAGTTTTGGTATTATTGTGATCTCAGATCAGGCTGTAGTTAATTAGTTAATTATTAATCAGAGTTACAAACAGTTTAGCATAGGTGTGATTGGCAAAGGACAAAAAAGCAGAAAAATACACAACACCACTATGTCTCTCTTTACATTTATTTTGTCCCGTTGTCAGCTTTAGGTAAGAAAGAAATAGTTCGCCCCACATGTCCAAATTTCTTAGGACAGTGTTTCCCCTAGATTTTACTTGTAGCAGTGGTGCTCTGAGTTGGTAACCTAGCAACACTAGGGGGGTCCAGGGGCATGCCCCACGGAAGAAAATTTTGAAAAATAACCCTTTAAATGATGACTACATTACACTACATGGCGACTAAAAAAATCATTTTCAGAATTTCAGAGTCAGAATCTAAGATATGAGACAAAATAGCGTAGAAGCTGACATTGCTGCTTCAAAAAATGTTAACCTCTTGAACATTACAGAACTTTTTTACCCTTATTTTCTTTCTTTCTTTTTTTTATGAAAACAATCTGTTATAGAAGTCCATGGGCCACATGACATGGAAGCTATTGATATTCATATAAAATAGAGGAAGCACTCAAATACAATAACAATAGTCTCATTCATCCAGTTTACTAAGACAATCTGCTGCTGGTTTGGAGTCACTGGAAGATATCAAAAAAACTGCAATAAATTTGTATCAATATATTTATGAAAAGTAATTTAATGATGGTCCCTAAATCAGTCTCCAGGGATTCAGCGCGAGGCGCTGTGAAGTGAGCTAACCGTCCTCCTGCTGCTAACTTTGGGAGAACCTCAGTGAAGTCATGGCTGGACCCGAGTGAATATCCGCCGAACATCCAACCTGAAACTAACTTCACCCTGGTTCGATGAGACGCCTGTAGCAGCTTTTGAATAGGATGAAGAGGATTTCAATCACTCACCTTAAACGATGACTTGTAGAAATTACACAAATAGCAGTAATGACAATAATCGATTTCAAGATAACTTAATGTGTAGTTCTTTCACTGTGTGCAACTTAAATTTGCCATTCGCCCGTGATGTTACACTGAAAAAAATTGCGGCAGCGGTGGCGCTGAAAATCCTTCCCAGGACAGGCTGGAATGACTATGTCAATCGGTTGGCCTGGGAACACCTTGGGATCCTCCTGGAGGTGCTAGAGGAAGTGCCCAGCCCCGGATAAGCAGAAGAAAATGGATGGATGGATTGCGCTGAAAATCCAGCAGCAGAGTGCATATGGGGGAAACATTGACACATCATAACCTTTGATTGCAGGCTCTTTGGTGGAGCTCTGCTTTGAATGAAGTTCCGTCGTGACAAATGAATGGACTACTTGCGGAGTGACATCAAGACATGAATCAGAGGCACGTTGACAGCAGTGAGCAGTCATTGTGACCCATGCCTTGTGCAACCTGTCCCTACACACACAAAAAAACAAACAAACAAATAAACACAAAAAACGGATGAATGATTACTTGCATGATATATGAGAGCCTCATTTTCAGTTTGGAGAAGCCGGATTTCCGGATTTATCCAGAAGAATCACACCCCTGATTTAGTATCTTTTTATGAGACTGATTTAGTAAATTAGCTATGTTTTCCCTTCTTCAAGGGCGGTGCCCAGTGGCGTAAGTATCGACGGTGCAACCGGTGCCTCTGCACCAGGGCCCAGGCGCCGTCAGGGGCCCATGAAATTGAAAAACAAACAGACAAACAAAAAAAAAACCCACAGCTGTCCAGAATTGCCACAGGCCCCCATTTTTGTGAATGAAATAGCTGGGGGTAGGTCAGTAAGGTAACGCTGAGTGGCTGGTAGAGGTGGAGGAAATGATAAGTTGTCCAATCACCAGGCCAGGTATTCTTTAGACAGGCAAGCCACTGGGCCAATTGTCACCTCTCTGCTTTGTCTGGGGCTGAGCAGTGATGCATGTCTCTCTCCCCGGGCCAGGAGATTTATCATAAAGTAAATTACCAAAGCATAGCCGGGGCGTTTATGTGTTTTAATCACTTAACAGACCAGGTGTTTATTTGGGACTGGCGTTTAATTCAACAGATGTACATCTTCTGCAACTTGTTGCGGCGGAGGAAACGATTTAGACAACCAGCACTCGCTGCAAACTCCTCATCTCTGCTGTCACACATGGTGGCGTACATTTGTGTCACCATTGCCCTGATCATTTTGCGGGACACACTCTCGTCGCATGCCTGTTTGCTGATCACCCAACCCCGCACGTTTATCTCAAGCTCCTCGCTAGCCTTCTTCCTCCCTCCACCAGGCAGCCTGGCCCTGTCGCTGTCCTCCTCTGAAAGAGGCTGAATCTCTCACTCTCTTGGGGTTGACAGAGAAACATCTAGCAGCTGCTTCTCCCGTGTTTTCCTCTGCATATTTTACGACGGAGAGTTAGATTTTCAAGTCGTACTTTTTATTTATTTTTTTGCTGCACGGGAGCCATGGTGATCATCAATGTGATATTGACTGACAGAAAGCAAGTACAATAGGTGAAAAGGAGAATAAGCAAAACGTGCACCGTCAGTGGTCACGTCTTCTTCTTTTTAAAAAAACAATTAAGACTTGGCATTTATTTGGAACCGAAGGTTATACAGTCGTCCTCAAAATTATTCATACCCTTGTTAATTTTGTGATTTTTTTTATTTTTGCGATGAAACTAATGCATTTTTGTCACGTTTGTTTATGAATTATATGTGACCAACAAGTGAAAGAACGACAACAATACACAATTCAAGAAACTCTTAAATTCATGGGTATTTTATTGTCGGATTACCAAAAAATGCCATGTTCAAAATTATTCATACCCCTGGCAATATCTCAACAAAAATGTCCCAAATGTGTTCATCTTTGTCCCAAAGTTATTTCATGATGTCTCATTGGAATGAATACCTTTTTTGTTGACCAAATGTTAAACAAGGTTAAAAAATAGCATCTTTCCAGAAGAGTATAAATAGTGGGAAAGTGTTCAGGTCATTGTTAATCTCTGGTCATCATGGTAAAGAAGAAGGAGCTCAGTGAGGACCTGCGTCAGCATCTTGTGCAGGCCCACAGTGAAGGAAAGGGTTACAAGGCCATTTCCAAGCAGTATGGTGTCCCTGTCTCAACCGTCCAGAGCATCATCAACAAGCACAAGAGGTTCAACACTGTCAAAAACCTCAGTGGGCGTGGCCGAAAGTGTAAGGTGTCCCCCAAACTTGCCAGGAGAATCTGCCGAGAGGTCAACACCAACCCACGGACCACAACCAAGGCCCTAATTCAAACCCTTGAGCAGACAGGGACAAAGGTGTCACGGTCCACCATTGAGCGAGTTTTGCACAGAGGAGGTCTCCATGGACGTAAACCTCGGAAGACGCCGCTGCTCAGGAAAAAACATCTGGTAGCTCGCCTGGCCTTTTGTAGAGGTCATCTGAAGCAAGATCCCAGCTTTTGGTCAACCATCCTGTGGTCTGATGAGACAAAACTGGAGTTATTTGGCCATATGGATACCCAGTATGTCTGGAGGAAGAAAGGAGAAGCCTATAGACCAAAGAACACTGTGCCCACTGTCAAGTATGGTGGTGGAAGCATAATGCTGTGGGGATGTTTCTCTTCCAGTGGCACAGGCAATCTCGTCAAGGTCCAAGGTATCATGAAAAAGGAGGATTATATCAGGATACTTGATGAAAATGTCAAGGAATCTGCTGAAAAACTCAAGCTTGGCCAAAACTGGATGTACCAGCAAGACAATGATCCTAAACACACCACCAAGGTAGTCAAGAAATGGTTCAAGGACAATGACATCAGTGTCCTGGAATGGCCAAGTCAAAGTCCTGACCTCAATCCAATTGAGAATTTGTGGCATCACTTGAAGACCAGAGTGATGGCGAGGAAACCAACCAACCTGACCCAGCTTGAGGCATTCGCCAAGGAAGAGTGGGCCAACATCCCACAGGAGACGTGCAAGAAGCTTGTGGACACGTACAAGAATCGTCTGGAAGCAGTCATAAAGAATAAAGGCTATGCCATTGACTATTAAATAAAGACGATGGACTAGGGTATGAATAATTTTGAACATGGCATTTTTTTTGGACTCCGTTAATAAAATACCCCAGAAATGATTTTTTAAAATTATTTTATATTGTTGTCATTCTTTCAATTGTTGGTCACATGAAGCTAAAACACAAATTTGAAAACAAGCATTTATTTCATCACTAAATGAAAAAATCACAAGAATCAGCAAGGGTATGAATAATTTTGAGGACGACTGTATATGAAAATATACACCTTTAAATAAATAAATAAAATGAAATGAAATTAAAATTAAATTAAATTAAAAACGGCCGTCAGGGAAATTCCCAGTACTCCTGAAGGCCAGTCTACCCCTGCAATAATAGTTCTTTTCAGTGGCTGTGCGTGTGTGTCCAAGCATGTGTGTGTGCGTGCGTGTAGTAAGCACGGGTGTGCACTTGTGTTTACGTCGGGGTGGGGGGCACAAAAAAAAAAAATATTAGCACCGGGGCCTATCACCATGATATTAGCTACTGGTGGTGCCCCGAGGTAATCTAATGTAAACTGGATCATATTATTTATCATAACTAATAATTATCCCTGATAATCATGAATCATTATTGCCAAATTAACCTAAATCTCCCTTTTAACGTTGCATTAACACTACTTAATTGTGCCTTGTGTAATGCAAGTCCCAACACTAGTACCTGGTGAATAAGGCCTCAAACATTTATTTCTGTGATAATTAACTTTTGATGTCCAGACTTATGACCAGAAATGCGTTTTGTGTCTTGACACAGAATTTTAAAAAAACTTACCAATAGACCAGGGGTCTCAAACAACCACCGTTTCCCATGGTACGGATTGCCTAGTGTGAGTTTGCCCTTTAGCTATCTCTTCATATGCAAATGACATAAAACAGAACAATTTCAAATTAAAGCTTCAATCAGTGATGAACGGGCCCTCGAAATCCACGCATGTCAGGGCATGCCGCGTACCCGGCCCCATTGCCTGATTATTGTGTGCGCATCTCCTAACTGTCCGTGTTTTGGACAGTGCAGGAAGTTAAATGTTATTTCCTGTGTCCAACATGTGGCACTGTGACTATGACTGGATACTGGCCTATGCATTCAGGGCTGGACTTTTATCAAACATGTGAAGTCTGGTCCAGATAGGAATTTAAGGAAGGAAGGAGGAAGTTGTTCCTTTATGATTTGGTGGCCTGCTCCTGCCAGTATTAAATAATGTATGCTTAAGTCAGAGGAACTCTCTGCAATCTACATTACAAGAAAAATGGACTACAGGTGAAAAATCCCTCAAACGAATTTGTGGTCAGTTGTGTTTTGATTATTGATTGGTGGCAATCCTGTTAGAGGGTGTGCTCAACTTTTAGTTGTATGTCATATTGTGGTGTTTGATATGGAGGAAAAAAAAATCTATAAATGTCATGTAAATAGGATGTTTGTCTGAATTCCTGTGTCCAGTAGGTGGCACTATGGATATGACACAATATTGATGCATGGTGGTATTCAGGGCAACATCATATACATGTTTGATGAATTTGGTGTACATGGGAAATTGGATGTTGAAGTAATAAGGACTTGATGCTTTATGGCGAAGCATTAAAATAGACCACACCATGACATCTACCATGTTGACGAAGGAAAAAGCTTTTGATAACTTTTCATGTTCGAGGTCTGAGGATGATACTGAGTGAACTGGAAGTCTGTGGTGTTCAATCTGTAGGAGAAGTTCATTAAAGTATGAGGAATGGAAATGGATCAAAATGAGGGTGAAATGGGAACTTTGAATCAAAATGGCCAACTTCCTGTTGGAGTTTGGTACCCTGATTGGATTTTTAATATTCCGGTGGCGCAATAGAGTCCCATGGTAACACCTTTCATCAGCTGTGAAAAACAGTTATGTGGTGGGTGAATTAGTCGCAAAAGTGGGAAAGCCATTCATTGTACGGCTGTTTCAGAAGGACTGCATGTTGCAAGTCATTGATATTCTATGCCTAATAAAGAAGAGGTTGTTTAAATGTATCTCTCCATCACAAAACATCATAGCATACTCTGTACTACATGATAAAAGCACAGCCCAGACCAGAAATTTACAGCTAGCCATTTTCATCAGGGTTATTAACAACAAATTTGAGGTGACAGAAAAATTGCAGAATTTGTGAGATAAAAACTAAATTGAGAGAGGCGCAAGGAAAAGCAGACATGACTAGTCAATTTCTGAAAGAACTCTACCTCTATCCAAGAACTGTCCAAAATGTAGATTTGGACAATGTGCCTTTTCGGAAGCACATATCTGTATGAGAAACTATTCTCGTCTATGAACATTAATAAATGCAAGTACAGGTCCAGGCTGACTGATGCCCATCTTGAAGCTATACTTGGGGTTTCAACTGTGATTTCTGATTTTCAAAAATATTGCACTTTCTTGTAGTACCAGAACACTGAATTGGCACTCCTACAAGACAACAATACCAGCTGTGCTCCCTAGCTCATTTGAGTTTGAGACCCCTGCATTAGACATTCCTGTGATACAGCACTTATGAGAAACAGATGTATATAAATACCTCTGGAAATGGCTGGTGCTGGTGCAGGGGCAAAAAGCCTCAGAAAATGCTAAGAACATGCTATCACCTTTAAAATTTGCTGGATAAACTAAGTACGGATGGTTAAAATGAAAGTAAGGCTCCTGAAGTTTATAGGGTTTATCTTCTGCACATGCCCAAATATTGTGGGAGTGACCATACTTACATGAACTTTCTCCAGAGTGGCAACAAACAGATGTGTGACCTTTGCCACTTGGCGGAATGCGAGGCCAGTGACAGGGCTGGCTCCCTCGTGCAAGGTCAGAGTTTTACTGTGACGATCTCTGGTGATGTCACCTTTGGTCAAAACCACACTGCCATCTGTGAAGCCTGTCAGGAAACAGAGCATCTATTATAAACTCAGAAGAGAAAAGTCTATGGTAGTTGATGGACAGAAAATAAGCTCTTTTTCTGAGTCTTACCAATGGCCATGAAGTTGAGGTTTTCATGTACACAGAGGCAAGACACTTCAGTTGGTTTGTTGCCAGGAATGGCAGGGAAAATCCTAGTGCAGAGAGGATTTCCACTGTCCCTTTTGTCGAGGTTCCAGACCTTTACCTGAAAATAGTTATGGTTGAATAAAAATCTCATACACAGTTGTGATTATTTGGGTTTTTCGAAAGTGCTGCAAACTTACTAGAGGATTTATTCCGTGTTCGTCCTGCCCCACTGACACAAGTATGCTGTGCTGCTTCAGCTGGTAAAGGTGGGTTACACGCAACTTGTAAGCCTGAAAAGATGTCAACTGCAGGGAGCGTGTCAAAAGCCAGATCCTGCCATCCATATGTAAAATTCTGGAAGTTAAGAACTATATACCATTGTTGTAAGAGATGGAGTAAGCGGGGAAAGTATGCCAGTTCTAGAGTGGTTATTCCTGTAGTAGTTTGAGATATGTGGATAAAAGCCAGACTCTCATTCACTGGACATTTAATGGTTTTAACAAATTCTAGTCAGCAAAGCACATTCCAGTCAATTCTAACCAATCTTTTCAATTATATAATAGTATTTCAATAAGGCAGTGTTGTATAAATGCTTTCAGCTTCTGCGCTTGCACTAAACAAAAGCTGTGCATGCATGTTCACCCAAAACTGTCTGAATTGTCTACTCATCACTATGCTGATGGAGAGTAGGTTGGAGTTTCATAGTTCATAAAACATGTCTCTTGCTTGACAGGAAAACGGCTGCAGTCATTCTCATTAACAACTGAAGCATCTGGGGATTGGTTTTAAAATATAAAACACAACAGATTTTTTAAAATATTAAATGGCTCAAAACAGCTTGTGCTGTGTAATCATTATCTCCAGAAGCCCTGACATACCAAATAGATTTAAAAAGATATCATTAACACCGTTTTTTAGTATACTAAATACTGAGATTTGGCAGACATGCAATTCATCTGCAATTCGTAAAAAGCAATGAAATACTGGTTCATTATTGGGCTATTTATTGGAGGGCAAGTGCAAACTAGAAATACATGCTACACATCTAAAAATGTGACAAAACCAAGAAATGACTGTAACTGCTACTGTGAATGTTAGTAGGAACAGCAATGTTTACAACAGCAAGTCACAGTAAACTAAATATTATATGTGTGCACATGCGCGGTTGAGGGTGTAAATATTGTCTTATTCAAATCAATTTGGGATCTAGGGGCACTTGGATTATGCAAGCTGTATGGAGCCATTTTATGACTAGGTTTTTTGTGTTTGTTTTACATTTTAAAAAATCTCCAGTTGTTTTGGAGAAAGCTGCAATGCCGTTTCACTATGAAGCTACAGAAATGTTTTGTGGACTACGAAACCCCACTTGATTTTCCAGGGGGTTGAGTAGATAATAACTGAATTTTCATTTAAGGGTGAACTGCTCCTTTAATTAAGTCTGTCTGCGAATAAACTGCATACTCTTATGCATTTACTCAATACAGTTGTAGGTTACTCACCTAGTGTATGCTTGCTTAGCACGAAGTAATACTGACACTCACTGGAAAAATCAACATAAGGACGACACAAAAAGCAGCAAATCATTTCAATCAAATGTCCACATTTAACCTTGATCACGCAGTTCGATCGCCTGCCTTGAGCTGGAAGGAGTCCGAAAAGAGTTAACGATACCATAGAGGCAATTTAGCGGATTTTCGAGTTAACTTACTTTGTCATGATCACTCTATAGATATATGAAATGAAAAGTAGCTCCTAACCACACACCAAGTGAAACGTTAAGTAACTGCTCTCAGTCCACACTTAATTGATAGAATGTTTTCAGTTTGGAGTGACGCTGTTTCCAAAACCAGAAACCAAAACATAGCCCGAAGCTACCGTTCAGTCTTCAACTCACTGTTTCGATTAACTGTTAAAGTTATTACAACAGTTGTTAAGATTAAGTTATTACGGGTCTCCTGTCTCCTGAATACCTAGGTTTACTGTCACATTTGCTGAGTTGGGGCTAGCATCGTCTGTCAGTAACCTGGAATAACATTAGCTCAGCTAGCTAATTAGCATAGTACTATTAAAGGATATCTCCCAGTACAATATGACCCCGACCAGAGTCACAGGCCGATATGCCGCTCGGGAGAGCGAAGTTTTTCCCAGTATCCACCGGATCCTTTACCGTGTCTTTATCAAAGAAGACAAATTTCCTCCACTGTAAGAACGCTGCCATTTTGTTGGCGTTAGCACTGCAGCTACAACAGGGCGTTGTCATGTGACACAGAAGTCACGTGAACAAACCGGCTTCAACTATGAAGCGTCATTCGCTCCCCCCCCCAACTTGCGCCTTCTTCTTCTTCTTCTGGAATTCCAGCAGGCTGTACGCTATCCAGTAATGGCAGTAATGCTGCCCTCCACCGGTCGTAACCAGAACTCCATCCATCCATCCATCCATTATCTGTACATTATATGTACGCCGCTTAATCCTCTGCAGGGTCGCGGGGGTAACCAGAACTACTTAACTAAATTTGTGCTTACTTGGAGTAAGAAATGATGTTATTCTAAAACATGTGTTTGTGTTCGTCTTTGACAAGGTTAAATTATGTCCAAAGCATACTCCGTGGTTGGTGGTTTAAAATGTATATGTGAAGGACGAAAATGAAAACACCCCCAGCAGCAGATTGTATTAGCAAACTTGACGAATGAGACACAGCTCTCTCTACTGTACTTTAGTGCTTCCTCTATTTTATATGAATATTAATATGCAGAAATTATGATAAGAAAATAATGTTAAAAAAGTTCTTTAATGCTCAAGAGGTTAACATATTTTTTAAGCAGCAATGTCAAATTCTACACTATTTTGTCTCATGTTTTAGATTCTGATTCTTAAATTCTGAAAATTATTATTTTTTTCCTTAAAAATCTCACCAGTAGTCACCATTTAAAGGGTTATTTTTCAAAATGTTCACCCCGGACCCCGCTAGTGTTGCTAGGTTAGCAACTCAGAGAACCACTGCTACAAAACAATCTTTCTCAAAAATGCCCGTTTCCAATCATACCTATGGATAAGTTAAAAGAAAAAAGAAAAAAAAGGGTTGAAGTTAGCTGAACCAATGTTAAAATGATAGTTATTTTTCAATAGACATATTTTTTGTTTTTGTGAGAAAGAAGGGTGGATGGTGGCAGTTGGACTCATTGGGTGCTCAGCACCTCTAAAGCTGTGACCCTAGAATCGCCCCTGTAATACTGCCCTCCCAAATGACTCTGATTTTTTTCCCTTAACGCAAAGATATCTTGAAAGGAAATCACACACAGACCCAGATCACACAGGTCTATAAACATGTCGTCTCTGACTGGAATATACAGTAGGTTACAAGAAAAAAGTACATGCACCATCGTCTCCAATTCTCCACACTCACACAACCAATTCTCATGCTTACCTATGACTTTTAAGCAACTTGCTAGACAGCAATGCCCCAGCCTTAGCCTAGTTAAAACAACTTCATCCTTCCGCCCTGTTACGGCCCTAAACTGAACACAACCAAAGACTCGAACAAAAAGAGGCCAGTAACATATAAAGGACACCGACTCAACACAGTCAAGTTTAAAGGTTTTTATTTAACAAAAGAAAAAAGGGCAAGAGTTCCTGGCCAAACTGAAAAAAAAGAGAGAGGAGACCCCAGACCAGCCATGACCGTCGCATCTGGGGAATCCTCCCAACTCAACTCAAACCCAAATAAAAACAAAGCCCTGGCACCCTAACAGGCCAGGGAACTGAACCCAAACTCAAATCAACAACAAAGTAGAAAACAGCAAAAGACTGTGAGGCCAGCGCAGCCTCCCTCCTCCTGCAACATACCTGTAATGTGAGAGAGAGAGAGAGAGAGAGACAGACAGACAGAGAGAGAGACAGAGAGAGAGAGAGAGAGAGAGAGAGAGAGAGAGAGACCCTGATACTGCCTCCTTTGACCTGAGCTCAGGAAGGCGGAGCAGGGCGGAGACAGAGGACACACACACACACACACACACACACACACACACACACATAGGGCACTAACTTGGCCACACGTAACACGCCCAAACATACTTCTCCATTTTTTACACTTTACTGAGGGTTGCAAACAAAAATTAAAGCTGCGAGCAGCGTTGGACGGGCCCTCGCAGGCCACGCACCTCGGGGCATGCTGCCGTCAGGGCTACCGCATGCAATGCCTTGAAGAAGCTGTTTCTTTATAATTTGGTGGCCTGCTCCCGCTGGTATTAAGTAATATACGCTGAAGTCAGAAAAAGTGAGTGTACTGTTGCATGATTCCCCAGGCAAAGACTGAGTTGATGGTCCGCTTCTCGAGCTGACTGACGAAAATGTCCACGAGGCATAATGCAATGAAATAGTTTCAGGAAGAAGCTGAAAGTATCATCGTCCAGTAGCCGCACAAACCCTCAAGCTTGCCGCAGAGTGGCAGGCTCAAACTCCCCTGATGGTTTCAAAACACTGGATGATGTCACATTCGTGCTCAAACACAGTGTTCACAGCACAGATGTGGAAGTTCAGAAAAGCTTCATTGCCGAGTACGATTTTACACATACGAGGAATTTGTTGTGGTGATGTTGGTGCATGCATCAAATAACTATTAAGTGAAAATATAACAAATTAACAATATAAACTATTTAAAGAATAGAAAATATAACAAATTAACAATATAAACTATTTTAAAAAGTAGAAAATATAACTATACAATATAAATATATATACACAATCTGTTTGTTGGGTAAAAGGATAAAAGGAGCATACCAGCTGGCAGTGAACAATTACAAGAAATGATGTGCAAATGAAAATGCGCAAATGAATAGGAAGTTCAAGCTGAGCGTTAATGTAATGCATAGAGTTATGGTGCTGTCAGTGTGACAGTAGAGTCAGTGGTAGAGGTGGAGTGTGAGGAGTGTCGGGGGGATTCAGGCCTTGTTGATAAGGCTGACAGCAGACGGGAAGAAACTGTTCTTGTGGCGTGAGGAGTGTCTCAAAGATCTTACTGTGCTTGTTCTCGGGGGTCTGTGTGGGAGATCTTGAAAAAAATCCAGAGAATCCAGCCAGATCAGAGAAAAACTGATTAACTAATGGGGTGTGCTGAATGATGAAAGCTAAAAAGTAAGAGGGCGGAAATAGCTTAAAAAGGTGAACAGTTTCGAAAGAAATGTAATTGTTATCACCAAAACATTTATATATTGAGTAACAGGAGACACTGCTGAAATCTGTGATGTCATGTTTTATTTCTGGAGAGTGAAAAATGACGGCAGCAGAGCGAGAGAAAAAACAAGTACTATCTCCTCTTCTCCAGAAACCTATGCTCAAAATTAACATTGTGCCTTATGGGGGAGCTGCTGGAGTGCTTATCGCTCTAGGACTTCTACAGCCAAAAGTGTAAGTCTTACATCTAAAATAGGACCATCAGCTGAAAGTCAACAAGATGTCCTACATTTCTATGTATATACTGTCTATGTGAAGTAAAAGATGTGGGATCCAAATCAAGCTGAAGACAATTTTTTCTCCAGTTCTTCCAGCTGCTCTACACTCTAGCGATGATGTCACACCCTCTAGCTCACGCAATACACACCCATTACAAAATCAGAAGAAGGCCTAAAAATCCTTAAAACTAAAACTGTGATGAATTGGAAACCGTAAAAGATTTTTAAAAACTGAATACATGTCCAACAGTTCAAGGTCTTCTGAGTCTTTAAAAGGTGGAATGGTATCTGTAGCTCAAAGCATGAATCACAAGAAGAGGTTGAAAGTCGTTGAGTTTTGAAGAGGATTTTAAGATTTTCCCATTTACTTTCCATTCAAACTAATTAGACTGCTGCCAGATCGCCACCTATTGGCCGATTTGCACCAAATTTTACACAAAGCCTCATCAGCCCATGGCTCACAACTATGAACATTTACGAGATAATCAGACAGTACTTTGTTTAGATGTGCAAGATTGTCTGCTTTGAACACAATATGCAGTAATTTGTTGTTTTAAATTTTGGCCGTTTTATGGACTATCAAAATTCTTTTGATAACTTTTTGTCAGGGGGGTCCATAGATGCTTCACGCAAAATTTAATGCAAATTGATCAAATTGCCTAGGAGGAGTTCGAAAAAGTAGGTTTTGCATTTGTCGCAATTTTGCGAATGGAAAGTTAGCTCAAAAGTGGGCGTGGCCTACACCAAATAATTCAACTTAATTGAGGGAACTTGTAGATGTAAGGTTTACCAATGTGTGACACAATATGTGTGAGTTACGGCCCAAAAACTTTTTCACATGGAAAATAGCGCCACCTGCTGGTCATTTTTGGTATGTAAGTTGCAGGGGCTAGTCTATACCACGCCTATGAATGTCATTTCCATAAGTGTTAAGGTGTGGGCACAGGGCCAAATATAAAATTAAACTGGCACCAGAGCGCCACCTAGTGGCTGATCGCTAAATCCTTTGTCAGATATCCTCAAGAGGGCAGTGGCAATGATTATACCAAGTTTGGTGTCAATCCGCTCAACCGATGTGGAGATATAAACTATTAGAACTTAAAGAGTGCCACCTTGTGGTCATCGCCTAAACTTTTGGACACATCTTCAGTAAGTCATGTCAAAGTATTATGTCAAGTTTCATGTCATTTGGGCTCACCGTTGTGGAGATATCCAACACTTCCTGTTTGGAAGGAAATCCGCAGGAAGTTCCAATTTAATAACGTGAGTATTGTTTGGCCTATCAAAATTCTTTTAATAACTTTTTGTCAGGAGGGTCCACAGATGGTGTGTGCCAAGTTTCGTGCAAATTAGTGAAATTGCCTGGGACGAGTTCGAAAAAGTAGGTTTTCAACATTTTGCGACGTAGCGAAAAAAACGGTAGGCGGAAATGGGCGTGGCCTATACCACGAGACTCGCCACTTTGCAGTGAACGCGTAGATATAAGGTTTTTGAATGTGCGACAAAGTATATGGGAGTTATTAGCCAAGACGTGCTTTCCTTAATAACAGCGCCACCTAGTGGTGGAAATTCAGGACGACAACAGATTATAAAATTTTTCGCCAGGTGTGACTTAGATTCCAAGTTTGGTGAATTTTGGGGTATGTTCAGGCAGTGAAAAATGCAATCATTTCGTCCGAAGAAAACCTACTTTTTCGAACTCCTCCCAGGCGATTTCACCGATTTGCACGAAACTTGGCACACAGCATCTGTGGACCCTCCTGACAAAAAGTTATTAAAAGAATTTTGATAGGCCAAACAATACTCACGTTATTAAATAACAACTTCCTGCAGATTTCCTGCCAAACAGGAAGTGTTGGATATCTCCACAACGGTGTGTCCAAATGACATGAAACTTCAGATTATACTTATTATTATTATTAGGATATCTGACAAAGGACTTACCAATCGGCCACTAGGTGGCGCTCTGGTGCCAGTTTAATTTTAGATTTGACCCTGTGCCCACACCATAACACTTATGGAAATGAAAATCATAGGCGTGGTATAGACTAGCCCCTGCAACTTACATACTAAAAATGACCAGCAGGTGGCGCTATTTTCCATGTTAATGCGTTTTTGGCCCATAACTCACACATAATGTGTCACACATTGTAAACCTTATATCTACATGTTCCTTGCATTCAGCTGAATTATTTGGTGTAGGCCACGCCCACTTTCAAGCTAAGCTTCCATTCGCAAAATTGCGACAAATGAAAAAGCTACTTTTTCGAACTCCTCCTAGGCAATTTGAACAATTTCCATGAAACTTTGCGTGAAGCATCTCTAGACCCTCTTGACAAAAATTTTTTAAAAGAATTTTGATAGTCCATGAAACAGCCGAAATTTAAAACAACAAATTCCTGCATGTGGTGTTGAAAGCGGACAGTCTTGCACATCTAAACAAAATACAGTCTGATTATCACGTAAATGTTCATAATTGTGTTCCATGGACTGTCGAGGCTCTGTGTAAAATTTGGTGCAAATCGGCCAATAGATGGCGATCTGGTCGCAGTCTGATTAGTTTGAATGGAAAGTAAATGGGAAAATCTTAAAATCCTCTTCAAAACTCATCGACTTTCAACCTCTTCTTGTGCTTCATGCTTTGAGCTACAGATACCATTCCACCTTTTAAAGAGTCAGAAGACCTTGAACTGTTGAGCATGTATTCAGTTTTTAAAAATCTCTTACGGTTTCCAAACCATCACAGTTTTAGTTTTACAGATTTTTAGGCCTTCTTCTGATTTTATAATGGCTGTGTATTGCATGAGCTAGAGTGGGTGACATCATCGCCAGACTGTAGAGCAGCTGGAAGAACTGGAGAAAAAATTCTCTTCAGCTACTGGACGATGATACTTTCAGCTTCTTCCTGAAACTATTTCATTGCATTATGCCTCATTCTGACAAGGCTAAAAAGCTGTAAACTAAAAGGGCTGAAAGAGCTTAAAAAGGTGAAAAGGGCTGAAAAGGTGAAAAGTTAAAGGCAGAGAGAGCTTGAAATGCCTGCACACATGCTGCAGCAGGAGCCGAGCCAGAGCTGAAAATGTGCCCATAAGGAAAGGGAAAACGCCTCCCAAACTCCTGCGATTTTTGAAAAAACTGTGATGGCTATCACCAAAATATTTATATGTTGAGTTAGAGGAGGGGTTGCTGAACACGGTCATGTCATTTATATTTCTGGAGAGTGCAAAATGAGGGCACAAGAGCAAGAGACACAACAGATACCGTCTGATCTCCTCCAGAAATTTTGGCTCGAAATTAACATTGCGGCTTATGGGCGATCTGCTAGAGTTCTTGTCTCTCCAGGGCTTCTAAATCCAAAACTGTAAGTCCTGCATCTGAAATGAGACCATCAGCTGAAAGCCAACAAGATTTTCTACATTTCTTTGTATAGACTGTCTATGTGAACTGAAAGGTTTGGGATCAAAATCAAACTGAGGAGAATTTTTTTCTCCCGTTTTTCCAGCTGCTCTACACTCTGGGGTGCGGCAGTTGATGATGTCACACACTCTAGCTCATGCAATACACACCCATTATAAACTCAGAAGACGGGCTAAAACTAAAACTGTGATTATTTCAAAACCATACAATATTTTCAAAAACTGAATACAAGTTCCAAAAGTGTAATAGATAGGAAAGCCAAAATTAAAAAGCTGCACATTTTGATAGTTGAATGGTTTCTGTAGCTCAAAGTTTGTAGGAGGAGAAGTGAGCCAAAAACTGTATTGAATCCTGAATAATAAATGAGAAGAACAATAGTTCATTCAAGAAAATATGATATGTTTTACCCATTTCGGCCATAAGCGGTCATATTGACCACACATCATTTTGAGGGGTTTCAATGTTACATTTTTTGTACTTATTTGTGAATTTACTTGTAAGTTAATTATTATATAGTTGCATTTTATAGCCTGGTTGGCACCATGGGCAAACACAAACTGGAGTTCCCAACTTCATGAAACAGCAAGCGGACCTGTTCAAGGTGCTGAAGTGACGTGACTCTGACTGTACCAGGGAAAGCCGAGGAAGAAGGTCTGCATCCTGAGCACCTTGCACACAGGTGTGGACATCGGCGGAATGCCCCCCCACCCCCAGAATAATTTGAGACACAATTAATAATTTTTGAACAATGCAGTAGCATTTATTGAAAGCACAATGTAAGCAGTGCTCATTATAATTGCGCAATAATGTGCTATTTACATCTTTAAAGATTTAGTTTCCCCCACTCCCATTCTCAGGAATGGTTGAGTCCACCCCACACTCTTTCCAACTGGCAGAGCTAGCAGCTGCAACAACTGGTGGACGGAGCCTGCTACTCACACTGTGCTGCGGGGTAAGAGGTGTGTATACCACACAGACATAGTTACACAAGTTACAACCGCACACATCCCATTTACAAAAAGCGCCCGATCTAGGCCATCTGCAACCTTTATCATGCATTGTTCAAAAGCCTACTCAATAATGAGTGCTGTTAAGCTAAGTTAAAAGCTACAAATTGTAGTCACAGACAGAGAGGAGAGGGAGAGGACAGGACAAGAGCAGTAATAATTATTTTTGTCATTCTAAAAGACTGTCCAGATATAAATGTCAGAATCAGATATTACTGACATTATAGATTTCATTTCGTTAAGTTAACTAGTACAATGCAATGCAACAATACAATGTATCTACTTTTTTTTTTAATTTCAAAGTCAAATGTTGCAGTCTCTGTCAATCTCCAATTAAATTATCACAACTTAATGAATTTTCAACAGATCAGAGAGAGAGAGAGCGAGCGAGAGCGAGAGAGAGAGAATAGCATAATCTGGTATCTTTCATCTGGAAAAGGGCAGTTACCTGATTTTGAGAAATCTGATTGTTTTAAATCTAGACATGTGCAGGTGGACTCCGCCAGTGTTGAGAAAGGTCTTCTGCCTGCCTGTTGGAGAGATAGCGAGACTTAAGCCTCAAATTGCGGTAAAAGATGCTGTATAAAAGACAGGCTTGTTTTAGTTTTAGATCATCTCGTTTCCAGCTTTTTCGACCATCATTATGTTTTATATATTTATTAAGTGTTAAAATAAAATGTTTCATAATCAAATAAGTCACTTTTAATTGTTAATTTTCTTGTTCTGAATTTTTTCTATTAAAATCTTGTGTAGATATATGCAATAATTACGGTTTACTCTGTGCGCTGATATGAACATTGATGAATGTATAATTGAACTTGTTAAAATGTATATTTTGATGTTATTTCGTTTTTAAAAGATATCATGACACAATGAATGCATTCATCACTCAATTGGGTATTTACATGAGAGATTATAACGTTTAAAATCTAGCGGTCAAAATGACTGCTTACTGATATTCTAGTTGTGTTGGAGTTCCGACTGTCAAACCAGTCTTTGGAGGACTGCTTGCGCATAAGCCTGCCAGCTGTCAAGCCCGACATTAAAAAGATAGTGTCTGTCAGGTTGGGGTTTAAAGGGGAAAACTATGGAAGGGGAAGGAAACTATGGAAGGGGAAGGTGGACCCAAATGCAGTTACACACAGGAGGCAAAATAAGGAGGAACAAAAGCGAGCTTTAATGATAGCTGATACAAAAACCAAAAGCAGACAAAAACAGGGCAAAAGACAAAGTAGCAAACAAGAACGAGACAAAGTAGCAAACAAGAACGAGACAAAGTACAAATCAAAAATCAAAGTTCAACTCAAAACATGGAAAACTCAAAACCAAAAACATACCATACGGGACAGGAGCCTGGACACGAGCATGGACACGAGCATGGACACGAGACAGAAAACAGCAAACAATGACCGGACAAGGAGTGAGGGGAACACAGAGACTAAATACACAGACACTAATGACATGACGAGGAACAGGTGAGGAGAGAGGAGGAAGGAAGCCAGGTGTGATAATGAGGGGGAGGAGCACAGAGGAACAGACCAGGAGGGAACAAGACAACAGACAGAGTGAGCCAGAGGGGAGAACACAGGAGAACTTAAAGGACACATGAGGGCATGGAAAAATCAGAACATGAGACACAAGACAAGGAAAAACCAAAACACAGAACACAACAAGACATAGAAAAAAAAGGACATGAATCAAAAACCAAAAACCAGATAGAAGGACAACACAAACTGGAGTCATGACAGTGTCGAAGGGGAAACATAACTTCTCCCATTAAGCAAACGGGAGTATTTCAGTCTTGGGATTTTCTTGGTTTTACTTTATTTGTATTGATTTTGTATTGATTTGTTGCATCACAGGCTACTTTAATTTGATGTAAACTAAGAACTGAGAACTGTTTGCTGATGTGCAAGGCTTGCAATTACTCTTTTATGTTGATGGTTGTTATTGTGACACCACAGTTGTGCGTAGTTGACAATTTTGACATTTGAGAAAAATGAGCACGTGAAACAATAAAATATTGTAATGATCAGAGGAGTCTCGTTTGCCGTCGCGGAGCGCTGAAGGCGCAAAGACTCATGGGAGTAATTGTTTAGCGTTTATCCGACTGTTGTTGTTGTGATGTGTTTCGATTTAATGCTTTGTGTAAATGTCTGATTGTTGCTGTGTGCCCTTGTTTTGTTCTGAAGATGTTTGATATATATATATATATATATATATATATATATATATATATATATATATATATATATATATATATGTAGCCAAGTGGACAGGGGTTACTGTGTTTTTTTGTATGTGCTGTGCCTAATGGGATGTGTAGTTTCACTTTCGGGCCAGCCTGGTGGGAGATCTCGCGAGAATGACAAAATCACATGAGACTTCATGCGCGCGAACAGCAGTCTCCTCAGCGCGGGCAATGGTGAAGTGTGTATTCCTTGTGTGTATGAAGAGAAACGGATAAATCCGGTAACACAGAGAGAATACTTGTTGCAGTTAAAGAATTAGAGTGAGACCGAGCCGACAGACTGACGTTGGTGACCAGAAACTTCACGTTTATTTGTCGTCGGTAAAGAGTGTGTTTATATTGTGTCCACTAGAGGACCACGGGTCAGCGTAAGTGGCAGCATATACGTTTCCAAAATGTTAATTAAGATAATTTCATTGTCAAACTTTTGTTTATGATATACATGTTATCACCCATGTAGAGGGGAGATAGAGAGCTGTGTGTGTTACATCCAGGAGAGGGGTGAGGCTCTCAAGCTACAAGCTAGGAAAAGAGTAAGTGAGCACATGATTTTGTGTGATTAAAGTGTATTATGAGTTGATTTAAGAGTACTACAAAAATATATGTTATAAAAGGGATGTATAAATATTTACATATGAGTTCATTCATAATGTTCAGAGTTAATTCATGGTGTACATTAAGTTAATTCATGAAATATATATGAGTTAAAAACTGATGTGTATGTTAAAATGAGAAGTGTGGCTGAGAAATGTATTAATGTATGTTTATTCTCTGTTTACATAGAAATACAGCCACTGCTGTTGTCTGTTTTGTACTGACAGTTATAAACGTCTGTCTCAAAATTAGCAAATTAATGCTGTCCTTGTTTGAGGTCAGTCGGGGTATTAAAGATCCTCTAAAATATATTTCAGTGTGTCCGATCTTATCCTTTATGATCCGGCTACACTAATTTTGGTGTCAGAAGTGGGATACCCTGTTTAATTTTGAGATCTTAGCCAGATAGAGAAAGTACAGTATTCAGACAACAGTAGTGGCGAAGACCGGAGCAGCGTGTGGTGTCCTTGGAGTGGCTGAGCAGGACACGTGGCTGGAGTTCCGGGACGAGAGGGGTGTCTGCATCACTGACGTGGATTGCTGGAGGAGCTGATCGTCGGGTGCCCCCCGCCTTCAAGACTGTTGGGTTGAAAGACATTGAACTTGCTACCGATTGGGTTGTTTTTCTGCAATAAAGACACTATAAGAGACTTCTCAAAATGTCGGAAGAGGACGTGGGAGCAAGCTGCTGCTGGAGCAGAAGTCAGCAACGAAGAGAACAATCCTGCTACTTCTGTGGGTGGGGATGAAGGTAACCCTTTGGTGCAGCTGCAGTCACAGATCCTGGAACTGAGTAAGAAACATGATGATGTTATGTCCAGTATTGCTAATCTGGGTGATGTACAGACCAGGTCTATTGTTTACATTCCCAGAGAAAAACACATTGTACCATTTTGTGGTGAACCGGGGAAAGATGTTCACACTGTAGATGAGTTAATAGAGGAGGTGGAGAGGGCGATAAGAGCGAGGGGTCTACGCAGTGAAGATCAAGTAGATTTTGTCCTTTCACTGTTAAAGGGTCCAGCCTTAGAGGAAGTCAAACTGTGTACGAGGGGACGGGTGGGGCAACCCAGTGATCTTTTTACATGTCTGAGGGGAGCCTTTAGAGAGAAGCGCAGTACCCCACAACTGTTACATGCTTTCTATGCCCGCAGACAGTTAGATGGAGAGGACCTAAGAGATTATTCACATGCTCTCTCGCAGCTGCTTAACTCCACTCTTCAACAGTCCCCTGATGCAATAGCTAACGCTCAGCTCACACTTAGAGACCAGTTCATTGAGGGAGTGCGCGACTTGGCTCTTCGTCGCGATCTCCGAAGGCTCATTAGAGAGAAGCCCGATTGTTCTTTGTTTGATGTCCGTGAGGAGGCGATCATGTGGGCTCTGGAAGACCGTCCTCGGAGCGCAAATATAGCAAAGATATAGCAAAGGAATCTAGTTGGTGCCAGCCCCAATGAGGTTACAGAACAGGCAAACTTTGCCACTGACTCACCGACTGACTTAAGACTGACTCTGCAAGAAGTAGTTAAGATAATTGCTCAGCAGGGCAAGGCTACACTTTAAAAGGTAATAGCTATGCTTACTTAAATCATTATAGTGTACTTTACTTATCTGTCCCTATCCTGTTGATTTAACTCATGGAATGTAAGTATGTACTCATTTTTCCTTAAGGAGGTTTAAAACTTAGTTCATTTGAGTAAACGGGACTTGTAACATTCTGTTCCTGGAATGAACAGGCTCAGCAGAGCACGTGCGCATGAGCAGTACAGAAGTTTCCAGAAACTGCGTGGACAAAAACGAGGGAAGAAAACAACATTTTCTGGGTCTTGTGGTAAGTTGTTCAAAGTCTTTCAAGTATCAGCTATAATTTCATTACTTACAACTACATTTTTTGCAGGACATTTTTTTCAGAACATAGGTATTACAAACATTTAGCGATAACTAGGCTAATGCTATTGTTAGCAAAGATTAGCCAAGGCAGCTAACTTAATTATTACCATTATCATGTCATTCACACGATAATTTATAGCACATAAATGAAAACAGCAGGTACTCTTGTGGCAGCAACAGTGACTGGGAAGAGAAATGTAAAGGAGTGAAAAGAGTGAGAGAAAAGCGGCGAAAGTGAGTCACTGTGCCATGGCTTGTGCTAATGTATAAATTGTAATGTACAATTAAATTCTAATGAAGCTTAAACATGATGATGCTGCAAATCACAATTGATTACCACTACTATAATTCTTTCATTTTGTTATTCTGCTTCAAAGTAGCATTTACAAATTTGGTAAATGAATTTGGGCAGAGCATGCAGGGCAGAATGACCACAGCCAGAACCAAATAAGCAACAACCTGACTTATTGCTCAGAACTGTATAGCTGTGGTCATTCTGGATCTTAGAATGAGCAAAAATGGCAATAAGAGATGCCCTGCTTGGTCTGCCAAAATTTATTGACCTCAAATGTCTTCACTTAAAGTATTTGAGCCATTTTTGATGCCATTTTTGTGACCTTATTTATTTATTTTACAGCTTGACGACAGACAACCAACACTGATGCAGTGGACGTGTAAGTTTTGCAACTTCACATGTCAAAAGAGAGGGCAGTTACTTAAACATTATAGATTGAAACATGGTGGTTACACAAGAACATCACCATTACCATGTGTTCATAAAGAGTGCCCCTGCACATTCAAGTCCTTTAATGCTCTTAAGGTACATCTATCAAGAGCACACTCCCAGATTGATGATCATTGTGATGCCACAAAAAAAAAGTTCCAATGTCAGCTTTGTGACTTCAATGAGCCATGTGTAGAAAAAGATTTTTTTTCACACTTACGGACACATATCCGGATGCACCAAAAAGTACAGTGCCCTTACAAGGATTGTAATTTTGAAACCTGCGTCTACACTACATTTAATGCCCACAAAAGCAGGAACCATGATGGCAGACAGATACACAGCCAGTTGCAGTTCAAACCGGAAATTTTAACACATACAGAAACTTTGGGTGAAGTTGTCCAAACTGAAAATGAAAGTGACATTGAAGACGCAACTGATTTTCAAGAAGAGGATTTGACTGCAGATGATACTGATGACTTGGAGAGGCAGCTTGAGCATAATTTGGCAGCCCTTTTCCTTAGAATGCAGACCATACTTAAGATATCAGAAACTGCTGTGCAAGATGTAATACAGCAAATAAGGCAGATAATGGACCTGTCAAAACCTTTGCATTTTTCTGCTATTCAGAGAGTACTCCTGAACTACTATCCTGATGCAGACATGTCTATTGCAAGAGAAATAATAAGTGCAATCTCAGAGAGTGATGTCATTCTGAAACACACTCAAAAAGGAGGTTCCCTATCCACCTCCTGCAAAAGAGCCTCTTACATGGTAAAAGAGTTTAAAATTGTGGAACCTGTTGAGTTTATTACAGGTGAACACAAGCAGTCAGTTGTCTACATACCTGTCCTTAAAATGCTTCAGACTTTGTTAAACAAAGATGAAATCTTGGACAAAGCTCTCACAGTTAGCAATGGTGATGTGCAAGGATACAGTACCTTCAGGGACGGTTCACGTTTCAAAGAAAATCCTTTACTAGTGGAGGAAAATTTTCAGATTGCCTTGGCACTTTACATTGATGACTTTGAGGTTGCAAACCCTCTGGGGACCTCTAAAAATAAACACAAAATCTGTGCAGTATATTGGGTTCTAGTAAATCTTGCACCCAAATTCCGTTCCTCTCTCAGCTCAATACAGTTAGCTCTTCTTTGCAAGACAAACACTGTCAAAGCATGTGGGTACTCTGAAGTCCTTCATCCACTCCTTCAGGATCTAGTGCTTCTTGAGAAGCATGGTGTTTATGTTGAAAGATTAGGCTCAAGTGTCAGAGGAACAGTTTTGTATATTGCAGCAGATAATTTGGCTGCTCATTCATTAGCAGGATTCCATGAAAGTTTTGTCTCTGATAAGATTTGCCGCTTTTGCATGGCTACACAGCAGGACATACAAGATAATGAAGTTAGGTCTGGTCACTTCTGCTTGAGAACAAAGCAAGACCATGACCGGCATGTGCGGGAAGTCCAGCAGGATGCCAAGATGTCAAAGCAATATGGTGTCAAAGGGAGCTGTCCTTTAAGTGTTCATTTGGAACACTTTCATGTTGTTGATGGCTTCCCCCCTGATATCCTCCATGATTTGCTTGAAGGCATTGTTCCTTCTGAGCTGTGTCTTTGCATTCAGGACTTCATAAAAAAGAAGTTCTTCACACTTGAGATGATGAATCGTGCCATAAAGGAATTTCCCTACACACATTCAGACAAAACAAACCAGCCTCAGATAATTTCTAAAACATTCCATGCTAAAGGGACCATTGGAGGTAATGGTCATGAGAACTGGAGCCTGATCAGACTCCTTCCCCTGTTGATTGGCCATTATATCCCTGAAGGAGACGAAGCATGGGAGGTTTTACTGTGCTTGAAAGACGTGGTTGAGTTGGCCATGTGTACAAGGTTTACTGAGGAGTCACTCCACTATCTGGATTTCAAGTTGTCAGAGCATAGAACATTACTTCAAGAGGCATTCCCTCACTATAGACTCCGTCCAAAACATCATTACTTGGAGCACTATCCCCATCTAATTCAAGTATTTGGACCACTTGTAGATGTGTGGACTATGAGATTTGAGGGAAAACACAAATTCTTTAAACAAGTAATTCGTAGAGCCCACAACTTCAGAAATGTTCCTCTGACTTTGGCTGATAGACATCAGAAGATGATGGCTTACCATTTAGATTCTGCTTCATTTTTTAAACCAGCATTGGAATTGGACAAAGCAAAGAGTGTCATGATTTCTTCCCTCCCAGACAATGTGCAGCAGCATTTGTTGGCAAGACATGCACCTCAAAACGCAGTCCTTACAGCAACATCTGTTAGCATAGATGGTATTAAGTATGCAGCTGACATGGTGGTGTCTGTTGGTTCATGCGCAGGCCTTCCAGAATTTAGGCAGATTCAGCAGGTTCTGGTTGTGGATACCAATGTTTTGTTCATTTGTAGACAGTTGTTTGCATGGTATCACGAACACCTTAGAGCTTATGAGGTCTGTAAAAGTAGCTCAAGCTTGCTTGTAACCGAGTTGAAAGACTTCAATGATGTCTTTCCCCTCTCTGCCTACAGAGTGAAAGGCCAGTTGTTTGTGACCCTAAAGCGTTACATTTTGTGCTGATGTCATATTTTATTCTTTCAGAACCATGGACCAGTCCTGGCCAGTGAGGGTAGTGGTTGCTGATAATGACATTCGAAAAGTAACTTTCCACAAAAGACCGGATACTTTGGAAGAGCTAATAAGCGAGTTGAAAAAACGACTTGATCAGCAATATGACTTCATGCTTCACTATGAAGACCCAGAGTTCAACTATGCTTTTTGCAACCTCATGGATATAACTGAGCTGCCTGATAGACCAACACTGAAGATTGTCTCTCTGGAAAATGTAGTTGTAACATTGTCTGTAGCCAGTCCATCATCTTCAGCCAGCGCATTGTCTTCAGCGTTGACTCTGTCTTCACCTGGGTCATCTGACACAGAAATACTGCCTCACACTGAAGAGACATCACCACTGACCTCACGTGAACCATGGCCTTCTACATTTGAGGTGCCATATTTCTCTGTAAATATTGAATATAGACTGAGACAGGGAAACCTAATTTATATGAGAGATGGCACACGCATGTCAGTTTCACGAGACATGAAGCATGACATTCTGCAGAAGCTAGCTGAGGAGATGTACAAGTTCTCGGCTTACCGTCAAGATGAACACTTCACCACTGTTGCTGCAGCACTGATAGCTAAGCACCCGTGCCTTGCTGAGCCAGGGTCAACCACAGGTTGCTATGGATGGAAGAATAGTTTGAAATTCAAAATGGGTAATCTCCGATCCAAACTTCGCAGATGTGGAATTGCAGATTTGTCAGTCAACAAGAGAACACAGCAGAATCCAGAGGGGGAACCACCTGGAAAAAGCCTGAAGAGACCCAGAAGAAGTGAGACAAACTTCCTGCCAGATTTTCCACAGGGTCAAGATGCATCAACACTTGAAGGCTCTAGACAGCTGCTTGAAAATGAAATGAAGAAAAGGTTCCCAAATGCAGTTCATGTGAATCAGCTGATGAACCAGACCTTCTCATTAAGACGCAAAGAAATTGTGGAAGAGCAGCCCCCTTTGAAACAGATGTTGGAACGATGGCCAGCTCTCTTCAGAAAACAACAGGTAAGCAAGCAAGTATGCTAAATAAATACAGGATGTTTCATGCTAGGGGGAATAGGTTCTACATGATGCAAAATTGTCTGTCCCATTCATAGTTTGTATACGATAATATTGTGGTCAACTCTTAACTTGGTACAAAATGTTTTGTTTGTGTTCTGTTTTGTCCTTGAAGGTCTTTGCAGAATTCACAAGAGTGGCAAGTAAAGATCTTGAATGGGACTTCTTTGAGTCCTTGGACTGCCATACCCCACGTTTCCTTGAGATCTTCAAATCTAAAACTGGAATAATTGGAAGGACACTTAAGGAGATCCTTTCCCAGGTTGAAACAAAGGTAAGCATTCCTTCTCATTTTATATAAGTGCAGGAAATTGTGCAAGTTGTTCCTTTCTGACAGTGTTCTAGTTTCCACACACACATAAATACCCTGCTAACCAGCTACAGACTATGGCACATATTTGCCATACAGACATGAAAGTGATATTGAGCTTATAATCTAGCTCAGCAAGACATGCAAATACGTTTCCTAACATGTCAAACTATTCCTTTAAATAACTTAAGTTGGAAAAATATGATGCAGTTTCTTCAGAAAATGCTCTTCCTTATTTCACTGTTTTTCCCAATTGTAGACCCATGATATCGAAGCCATGAGGACTGCTGTCCTGCGATGTCTTCCAGTTTTCCTCGGGGATGATGGAAGTGATTTTTTCAAAGTCTGTTTTGTAAGTATTGCATATGTAACACACTGAAATCAGACGCTGTAATTTCAGGTGTTATGGGGGGTTTATTTTCATGCAACACACTTACCTATGAACACACAAACAGATAAACACACACCAGTAAAATTGTAGCGAGTATAAACTGCTAAACTGCAGCGACTCAGACCGGACCCCTTGAAGGTTTTGCACTATGAAGCCAAAATGTTCAAATTAGTTTTTAACCTTCCTTTATATCTGCAGGACACTGATACCATCGCAGATGTCACACAAGTTCCTGTTGGGGTCTTGACTGTTATACCTGAAGACAGACAGCAGCCAGGTCCACATGCCCTGCACCTTGAACCCTCCAGCATTGCTATCATACTGGAAGGTAATATCGTCATGGATGACATTGGAAGCCACGCACAAGCTTTTTGTGTTACATTTGGACTAATATACGCTCTTCATTTGGATTATCCAAAAAGACTCAGGAACACCTTTGACTTCATTCAGAGGGTGATGCTCAACCTGGGTGGGCAACCTGAGACCAAAACTTCAGAGCTTGAAAAATGCTCTTTTGCAGTAGGTGGGTGTACTGCTGGCAGATCCTTAAAATAGCAAGGGATCCTGAAGCATATTGATTTGAGTGTTAAACTCATATATTTGCAACTAACCTCTGCAAAGTTAAGTTACAGTCTGTCACAGATGGATGATTTTGGTTACTTGTTATACTTAAGTTTCTATAGTGTCTCAGTCTGTGGGATGGAGGGTTAATCCCATCTTGATTAATCTAAACTAGTTTGTGAAGTTTAGTAAATAAAAGTTTGACTGAATGTAAGTGGCATTAGCAGTCTTCTGAAGAGCAGAGTCATTTTGAGAAGTCAGACTCAGGGAATGAGTCAGATGATTGCAAAAAACCTCCTTGTGTACTTATCCAAATGTTTGTTTTAAAATGTTGGGACACACCACCCCTAAATGTTAAAGATGTTACAGAAAGATTTGATGGCAGTGAGCCTTAACTACCAGTTAAGTTGTACTATAGATGCACCAATTTTCTGTCCTTGTGAAAAAATATTGAATTTATTTGTTGAATTGTTTGGATTTGCTTAAATCATCTTGCGTTCTAGATAACTCAGACCATACCAGCATTAATACACCTAGTTTGATAGTGACCCCAAAATTTTTAGGGATACTTCTACTGCAAGTTGTTAATGTCGATGGAGCTTTGGGGAATTCAAATACCCAGATTGCCTGTATAAATCCACCTATTTTTGCATTTTGTTTTGTTTATTGCATTTCAAGTATATGCATTGTTTGTGGTTCATTTAACTTGAAAGCTGGCTGAAGCTTAATTGAATATTGGTATTGTGATAAAAGGAGCCTTGTTGTAGTCTTAAGTAATGTCAGAGAAGGTTTCTACATTTGTTTAGAAAAACTTGCTTATAAAAGATTATTTTACAAGGCTTACATTTTTGTTTTTATGGTGAAATATCATTTGTTTCCACAAACAGTGGCCTTGGCTTAAGGTGCACAGCATTACATTTTGTTCAAATAATAAAAGCCTGCAAACTTATCATTCTTTGTTCTGCTTACTTGATTTTTTTAGTGCAATCGGTTTCCTAGATTCTACTGAGTAAACACAACTGTACAGTTAAGTAAGACTAACTTGGCTTACTTAAGTTGGTAACACTTAGAAAGATCAAGCTCATTATACTTACTATTTTTAAGTTTAAACAACTTAATAAAATTAAGTAAACACAACTGCTCAGTTAAGTCAGACTAACTTGGTTTACTTAAGTTGGTAACACTTAGAAAGATCAAGTTCATTATAGTTTCTATTTTTAAGTTTAAATAACTTCACAAAATTAAGTAAATACAATTAGATTTGAAGTAAACTTAACAAGTAGATATGAAGTAAACTTAACTTCAGACTGTTAGTTATATTTACTTACCTTCTTTAGTGCAATCGGTTTCCTAGATTCTTTTAAGTAAGCTCAACTTGTCACATTTTAGAGTGTATTGGTGAGCTTACTAATGCAGTCCGTGAGCTCACTACACAGAACCTCAGCTCAGGAAGTGGTATCAAGAGTAACAGACCCAAAGCCCAGCCTAGGTACACCAGTGATGGTCAGCCAATCTGTTTGCGCTGCGAGGGGGTGGGGCATATGGCTAGGCAATGCACTACACCACGTCAGCCAGGGAACAAGCCTAATGTTACACCTTCTGTTGCGGTACAGGGAAACGAGAGCCCTCCATTGCCATGAGCCGGGCAATGCGAGGCAAGTCAGAAGGCTCTGCAGACACCTTAACTAAAGAGCGGTTCTTAAAAAATGCTGTCGGTGAGTGCCCTGAGGTCGACATCCGAATAGATGGTGTCCCTCTTAGATGTTTGTTGGACACAGGAAGTCATGTTAGCACTTTGACAGAGAGTTTCTTCAGAGACCACCTGCATGGAGAAGAAGATGACATGCACTGCACTGCTAAATGGCTTAAATTAACAGCTGCAAACAAATTACCACTGCCGTACTTAGGGTACGTTGAGCTTGACATACAGGTGATGGGACTCACTATTCCAGAGTGTGGTTTCCTCATAATCAAAGATGATGACCCAAATGAGCCGGACCCCTCTCTGCATGGCATCATTGGAATGAATATTGCTAAGCGTTGCAGGCAGTTAATGCTCTCAGAGGTTGACACAACGCTAAGGGGTGAGCTGGACTCTGTCTGGAGAGAGGCTTTTTCAGAGGCTTTTTGCAGAGCTCATTGAGAAGATGTCTATGGCTCGTGTCGCGAGCAAACACAAAGTGCATGTACCTGCTTCGTCCGTTGCCACTGTCTATGCAAGGGGCCGTAAGACTCATACTGAGGGTGGGACCATCATGTTGCTTGAGCCAGGGAACACTCCGCTTCCTGGTGGATTGATAGTTGTTCCTACAGTGATATCATCCAACAATGACATTTTCCCAGTTCGAGTGATCAATTTTTCACCCGAAGATGTTTGGCTCTCCCCGAAGACTAGGCTTGGTGTTCTTAGCCAGTGCCAGTGTGTTGAGGGTGACCCCTACGAGGTAAAGTTTCAACGTATCTCTGCCAACCATGAGGAAGTGGTAATTAACCGGAAAGACGATCAGGGATCTGGCAGTGACACACAGACTTTACTTGACCGCTTGCACTTAGGGGGTACACCAGAGCAACAAGCAGAGCTAGGGGCAGTTCTGATGAAGTACGCTGATGTGTTTGCTGCTAATGATGAGGATCTGGGATTTACTGATCGAGTGAAGCATGAAATTCCACTAGTTGATGAAACGCCAGTCTCCCAGCCTTACCGCCGTATTCCACCCAATCAATAAAGAGAGGTTAAAGAGCACATTTCTGCACTGTTGAGAAAGGGAGTGATTCAGGAGAGTTCAAGCTCCTATGCTTCACCAATCGTTCTGGTGCGCAAGCCAGATGGAAGTTTGAGGCTGTGTGTTGATTACAGGAGGCTGAATTCAAAAACCAGGCGTGATGCATTTCCCCTCCCGCGCATCGACGAGAGTCTGGATGCCCTGAGTGGTGCGGCTTTCTTCTCAACCATTGATCTCGCCAGTGGATACCACCAGGTTGTGATGCACGAGAAAGATCGGCACAAGACCGCGTTCACAACGCCTTTTGGACTATATGAGTACTTACGGATGCCCTTCGGCTTATGTAATGCCCCTGCGACTTTTCAACGCTTGATGCAGGCCACGATGAGTGATTTGGCCTTCCAGATTGTGTTGGTTTACTTAGATGACCTACTTGTGTTTTCTCCAACCTTCCAGGATCATCTGGTGAGACTGGAGACGGTACTGAGGAGGTTGAGGGAGACTGGACTGAAAGTGAAAGTGGAGAAATGCCATTTCCTCCAACCTGAGGTTAGGTTCCTTGGCCACCAGGTGTCAGCACGGGGTATAAGTACCGATCCAGAGAAGATAAATGCAGTAAAAATGTGGCCTACCCCTAGCACTGTGAAAGAGCTCAGATCATTCTTGGGTTTTTGCAGTTACTATAGGAGGTTTATAGAGGGGTTTTCACAGATTGCAGGGCCCCTCCATGATGTTGTAACTGCCTGTGTCAAGGAGAGTAGCCAGGTCAGAGCTAATCAGTTATTCAGGTCTTTGTGGACACCAGAATGTCTGCGAGCTTTTGAACATTTGAAAGAAAAGCTAACCAGTGCTCCCACACTAGGCTATGCAGATTTCACTCTTCCTTTTATACTAGAGACTGATGCGAGCAGCCTGGGTTTAGGGGCGGTCCTGTATCAGGAACAAGGGGGAAGGAAGACAGTCATAGCCTATGCCAGTAGGAGGCTCAGAGGGGCAGAAAAAAATGACCAGAATTATAGCAGCATGAAACTGGAGCTCCTGGCCTTAAAGTGGGCAGTCACCAAGAAATTCAGGAGTTACCTTTTGGGGTCAAAGTTCACTATCCTCACAGATAATAACCCCCTGTGCCACCTCTCCACTGCCAGTCTAGGAGCCATCCAACAGCGGTGGGTTGCACAGCTGGCCGTGTTTGATTTTGATGTAAAGTACCGCCCTGGTCGGTGTAATACTGCTGCCGATGCTCTTTCCCGGCGACCAGCAAATGGTGAACCAGAACCCAACAGTGACGATGCAGAGTATGATGGGTGTGTAGCCATCTGTAACACTCTCCGGCCAGGCACGGCCATGGACTGTGATCTAGTGACAGCAGGGGTTGAGTGTGGTAGGCTCAGACAGTTAGGTGCGTCTGAGATCAGTGAGACAGTGCCTACTGAGGTGATTCAGGATAACACACCCACACTCCCCGGATATTCCAAGGCCGAGCTCCAGAGGTTTCAAGAGGCTGATTCAGTGCTCGGAGTTTTAAAAGGCTTCTGGAATAAACAGAGAAAACCAACCTACCAGGAAAAGAGAGATCTGACAAAGCCAGTTCACTCATTGTTAAAGCAGTGGTCTCGACTACAAGAGAGAGATGGACTTTTGTACAGAGTGATCGAAGACACTCACACTGGAACCTGCCATCAGCTGCTTCTGCCGGACTGCCTCAAAGAACAGGTTCTCAGGAGTGTGCACGACCAAATGGGGCATCAGGGGATAGAGAGGACGTTGGGTCTGTTGAGACAGAGATGTTTTTGGGTTGGGATGCATGTTGATGTTGAGCAGTGGGTGAAACGATGTCAAAGATGTGTGTTAACTAAGATGCCGCAACCGAAGATCCAGGCACCACAGACTCCATTCTTGGCCACTCGCCCACTTGAAGTGGTTGCTGTAGACTACACAACACTGGAACATGCCGCAGATGGTCGTGAAAATGTACTTGTTGTGACAGATGTGTTCACTAAGTTCAGCCAGGCTTTTGCCACGCGAGATCAGAAGGCGGACACCACTGCCAAAGTCATCCTGAAGGAGTGGTTTCTGAAATACGGAGTACCAGAGCGTCTGCACTCCGATCAAGGCAGGAATTTTGAAAGTGCTGTGGTTGCTGAACTATGTAGATTGTATGGAGTGAAGAAAACCCGAACAACACCGCATCACCCTCAGGGGAACCCCCAGTGTGAACGGTTCAACCGCACCCTACATGACCTTTTGCGTACACTTCCCCCTGAGAAAAAACGGCGTTGGCCTGAACACCTGTCAGAGTTAGTGTACGCATATAATGTCACACCGCACTCGACCACAGGGTATTCACCCTATTATCTGTTGTTTGGAGTTCATCCTCATCTTCCAGTTGATGCGCTGGTGGGCCACGAGCAGGAGAAGGGCGATAGTCCAGACTGGCTAGCTGTACATCAGGAGCGACTCCAGGACGCACACGCCAGAGCGAGAGAATGTGCTGAGTGGAAGGCTGAGGAGAGGACAGCTCAGAGGCAGGTGTATTGTCCGCCTGTTGAGGTGGGACAGTTGGTGTATCTCCGCCATCGCCCACCAGGGAGGAACAAGATCCAAGATGCTTGGTCAGCCACGGCACACAAGATTGTTGAGATCCAAGGGACCACGTACACAGTGGAACCCCTAGAGGGTGGGCCCGTAAAGAGGGTGCATAGGTCTAACCTGCGACCATGTGTGGGGCCGGTGCCAGTGCCGAGGCAACGTCACTATTCAGCCACTCCCGAGGATGAACCTGCCCCAAGCCTGGAGTCAGAGACGGAGTACATGGAGCCGGAGTTCATTTTGGAAGAGAGAGTGACATGTCCAGCGGCTGAGCAGTCTACAACTCAGGAATTGGAGAAAGTGGATCCAATCATCGTGGAGACAGAACACCATTCAGATGAGGAGCCTGAGAGTATGATGGAGGATGAAGATGGACTTGAGCTAGAGATGAGTGACGTGCCGGGAGAAGGCTTGGAGACAGCACCGCTGTCAGAGACTCCCTCAACACCTGCAGAGAGGCCGGAGGAGAGGCCTGTACCTGCTCCAAGGAGGAGAAAAGAGGGACCTTCCAGGGGTGACACACCTGTTCCCTCTCCGAGGAGGAGTCAGAGAGCAACTGCTGGGAAGAACAGAAACCCTTTTAACTTACCTTTGTCTGCATGCAATGCGATATCCTTTAGCCCAGACTCACTGTCTCAGGTGTTAGCAGGCATGGTTCTTTATTCATCACAACTGAAAGGGGTTTTGGATAGATACGTCACCGAGGACGTTGACGTGTAGCAGGGGAGAATGTAGCCAAGTGGACAGGAGTTACTGGGTTTTTTTGTATGTGCTGTGCCTAATGGGATGTGTAGTTTCACTTTCGGGCCTGGTGGGAGATCTCGCAAGAATGACGAAATCACATGAGACTTCATGCGCGCGAACAGCAGTCTCCTCAGCGTGGGCAATGGTGAAGTGTGTATTCCTTGTGTGTATGAAGAGAAACGGATAAATCCGGTAACACAGAGAGAATACTTGTTGCAGTTAAAGAATTAGAGTGAGACCGAGCCGACAGACTGACGTTGGTGACCAGAAACTTCACGTTTATTTGTCGTCGGTAAAGAGTGTGTTTATATTGTGTCCACTGCACCGGGAATAAAACTAGAGGACCACGGGTCAGCGTAAGTGGCCGCATATACGTTTCCAAAATGTTAATTAAGATTATTTCATTGTCAAACTTTTGTTTATGATATGCATGTTATCACCCATGTAGAGGGGAGATAGAGAGCTGCGTGTGTTACATCCAGGAGAGGGGTGAGGCTCTCAAGCTACAAGCTAGGAAAAGAGTAAGTGAGCACATGATTTTGTTTTGTGATTAAAGTGTATTATGAGTTGATTTAAGAGTACTACAAAAATATATGTTATAAAAGGGATGTATAAATATTTACATATGAGTTCATTCATGATGTTTAGAGTTAATTCATGGTGTACATTAAGTTAATTCATGAAGTATATATGAGTTAAAAACTGATGTGTACTGTAAAATGTGTTAAAATGAGAAGTGTGGCTGAGAAATGTATTAATGTATGTTTATTCTCTGTTTACATAGAAATACAGCCACTGCTGTTGTCTGTTTTGTACTGACAGTTATAAATTAAGTCAGAAGTCAGAAAGGAAAAGAAACAGGATTTTATTTCTATTTTTATTATTTGATTGTTATAAACATCTGTCTCAAAATTAGCAAATTAATGCTGTCCTCTAAGATCCTCTAAAATACATTTCAGTGTGTCCGATCTTATCCTTTATGATCCGGCTACGGATAAATAAGTATCGCTTTGAAGATATAAGCATGTGTGCACATTTTCTTTCGATAAAGCTCGCTGTTAAACATACAATGAGGTAACGCGTGTAATGTAGATTTTGCTTGAAGACAGGTTATAGCACAGGATAATTATGGGAAATATTGTTCGGGGACCCGGACGGGAATCTCTAGCGGGCCGGATTTGGCCTGCGGGCCGCCAGTTGATGTTGACAGATCTAGACCTTCAATACAGAAATACAGCCTAATATCATTTTTCTTTATGGGACGCCCACATCTCAAGAGGAAAAAAATACATAAATACATAGATAGAAAGAAAGAAAGAAATGATTAAAATCAAAGGACTAAATACATAAAAATCATATCACCCCCAAATATTCGGGCTAAGTACTCAGTGCCTGTTATACGTCCGCCAAATTTAGTTGATTTATTCTTTTCCATGGCGGCAATTTTTTCCATGTTCAAATAATAAGACATTTCTCTTTTCCAGTGTAGTAATGTGGGAGGCTGTGTAGATTTCCAATGTTTAAGGATCAGTTTCTTAATACAATTGATGAAAAAAGAATAATCTAACTCAATGGGTACCTCACTGTGTTCTGTGACATATCTTGGAGCACGCAAACTGATGGATTAAAGTTAAATCTGACCTTGAATATGTCCGATAGCCAATTGTCTATATCAACCCAGATCCTCTGAATTTTGCCTCAGTCTCAAAATACATGGATTAATGAATCTTAAGTTCCACATTTAAAGCAGTTTTCTGATTTGTGTGGATTGTATTTATGCACTTTATCCCTTGTGCAGTAGGTTCTGTACCTTATCTTATATTGAATAAAATGTAGATTCTCATTAACAGTAATATCTCTTGTTAAATTCCAACAATCCCTCCATCTTACATCAGTATCCTCTTGTTTTAAATCTTCCACAAATGTATTCTTGACTGTAACAAATTATCTACAGAATACAATTTCTACAAGAGCCTGTAGACTTTACCTGTTAAATGATCACCTGATTCTGAATCAAATATAACATCTTCTAAATTACTCTGCTGTCCGAATGACTGTAAATCCAAAGTTTGAAATATGAGTTGCATATACCTAAGAAATTCTCTATGAGATAAACCAAATTTCTTTTTTAGCCCATGAACTGAGTGTGTTTCCATGCATGAAATCATTTATAGTTTCTATCCCACTAACTCTCCATGTAGGCCAGCTTAATGGTAAATTTTGAAGAGCAGTCCCAGGATTGTTCCATAAGGAAATACTTCTGGGGACTGATATTGACTCTGAATACCTTCCATTACTCTCCATGTTGTTGCTAAAGTTCTTACTACAAAAATAACAGAGCTGTTTTTATCATTTGAAAATATGTATAACTAAAGGTTTTGAGGATAAACTTGTGCATTTTCCACTTGGATCCACTGCTCCTCTATTGTGTTTTTGATTATGTGACATAAGCAAAATGCTTTAGAAGCAAGATAATATAGTTCTAAGTCCGGGAGTGTAATCCCCTTTCCAACTTTGGAGGATGTAGAGCATTTTTGGCCGGCTGTCATAATTTAATCAAAAAGTATATTTACTTGACACTGGGCTAATCCAATGAAATCTCTCAGCCCTCCTCTTTTTTTAATTTACATTTTTTCGAAGAGCACAATTTAGAGCCCATTGGTCCATCTTCACTGGACTGAACCAATCAGGATATAATACAAAAGCGCCCCCACCCCCTCTCTGCGCCTCTCTTCTACTAGTTTCAAAGTGTTGAGTGAGGAGTGGCAACATGGAGCAACCACAGAGAAAGAAATTGGGTGCGGAGAAGTTGCGTGATAAGAGATTGAAGCTGCAATGTGCAAAGATCACAGACATGTTCGCTGGAGGTGCTGTTGTAGCCTCCACGTCCTCTGAGACAGCAGTGATCCAGCAACAGCAGGTTGAAGGTGAAGACAGCAGCAGCGGGAAGGACAGGAGCAGCCAGAGATGGAGGCTGACTGACAGGGACAGTGTAGTACAGTAAGCAGGTAGTAACGTTAGGAGGGGGTACCCTCTGCGTCGATTGCCAACGTAGAGGGTCATCTGATAGATTTGAACGCAAATCCCTCATCGGTGGATTTTAGGGCAAGGGGGTTAGCTAAGGTGCAACTTGCCTGCGCTGGAAGTTTCGGTTTCAGGTGATGCATTTTGTGTTCAAGATGTTTATCTTGACTTGTATTTTTTTATTTTTTATTTTATTGAGCTCCTGAGTATGTGAAATCCATCCATCCATCCATCATCTGTACACATTATATGTACGCCGCTTAATCCTCTGCAGGGTCGCGGGGGGGGCTGGAGCCTATCCCAGCTGACTTAGGGCGAAGGCAGGGGACACCCTGGACAGGTCGCCAGTCTATCGCAGGGCTACACATAGAGACAAACAACCACACTCTCATTCACACCTACGGACAATTTAGAATCAATTAACCTCAGTATGTTTTTGGACTGTGGGAGGAAGCCGGAGTACCCCGTGAAAACCCACGCTTGCACAGGGAGAACATACAAACTCCACACAGAAAGATCCCAGGCATCCCAACCGGGACGCGAACCGGCGATCTTCTAGCTGTGAGGCAGCAGTGCTAGCCACTGGGCCACTGTGCAGCCCTATGTGAAATCGGATAACAAATAAATAAATATTTAATAAGAAGACGCATTTTCATTCAGGCATTCATTTATCGTGCACGGTGCATCACGTTGGCCAACTACTTTAACAGTGATACATCATTGTATGCGACGCCTCGTAGGACAAGTGCATTTTCCGACATCCTGTGTAAGTATTGCCTGATATCTTGAATTAGAAATTAAACAGCATGCCCTGGGGGACTTCCGGTTATGGCGAGGTTCTAGGTAGCCACGACTTTTTGACCTCTGCTGCTAACTTGTAAAAAATCCTACAAAAGTAACCAGAACTTGATTTAAACTTAAGCAACGCAAATATAAGAGTACATGGAAGTAAAAATGCCACCAAAGAGCAACAAAAAAGACAAGCAGAAGCCACGACAGGAAGACAAACAGAAGTGAGCGACGCCATGTCACTCAGCATGACGGAGGATGGCGAGGAAGAAGATGGTGAAACATGTAATTCAGGCGAGAAAACTAATGAAGATATCATGAAAGCCATAATTTTCTCGAAAAGTTGTCTTTGCAAGAAAATCGACGTTGTGCAACTAACAATAACTGATGTGAAAAAGCATGTGCAGGAATGCACGGGGCACATCGCACAAGCTGAGCAACAGATTTCGGATGCTGAGGATAATGTTAATGAGCTATTAACTAAAGTCAGCACACTGGAAAACACCGTGAAAACTCTAACTGATAAAGTTGATGACTTGGAATGTAGAAGCAGACGCAACAACGTGAGATTGGTGGGCCTGCCGGAGAAAGCAGGGGGCCAAAATGCTGCAACATTTCTGGAAAGGTGGTTGCTGGAGGCTCTGGGGCTGGAGCCGCGGGAGGCTCCGGTAATTGAACGGGCGCACAGAATCGGTACCCTTCCTTCTAACCCAAGCGTGGGACGTCCAAGGACTCACATAATGAAAGTATTGAATTTCAGAGATAAGGAGCGAGTGCTGAAGGCAGCACGAATAAAAGGGAAAATCCTATATGGCATCGTGGAAGTTCGCCTTCATCCGGACCTTTCTGCTGGAGTGCACAAAATGCAGCGCAGCTACGATGAGGTGCGAAAGAAACTGCATGAGAAGGGGATCAATAAGCACAGGATCATCTTCAAAGTGGAAGATATGTGCAGAAAAGACAATGTATTTATGTCCTTTTCAGAAATATCAACTAAATATAACATCCTAAAAACTCATTTCTTTGAATACCTTCAAATTAGGAATTTTAAATCGTCATCTCAGCACTATTAATTGGACATACCTATTACTTCCTCATTAAAGACACCAATTACGGGACATTGTTATGGTAAAGGTTTAATTTCATCCCTGTAGGATTTGCTCATATCCGGGTCTGACGAATCTTCAAATCATAAGTTGAGACAGTGGAATGAAGATATAGGTGATGAAATATCACTAATAAACTGGAAAGGGGCATGTATGAAGGCTCAGAAACAAACAATTAACAGCAACATGAAACTTTCAGTATAAATGGCTGATGCGCACATACATACCCCAGTCAAATTGCATAAGTTTAATGATAACATCCCTGGTACATGTATTAAGTGCAATGAAGCAAGAGGAACGCTATACCACTGCGTTTGGGAATGTGTGAAAGTGAAATCCTTCTGGCAAGATATTATTAATATGATCAATCAAATATTAGTGAAGAAATTACCACTGGACCCCAAGCTTTTTCTTTTGGGTATATATCCAGCTATCCCACAATTACAAAGTAAAGAATCTAGATTTGTAGATATGTGTATATTACAAGCTAAACATATTATTTCCCTTAATTGGAAAAATGTTGATGGACCAAGAATTGGCAGGTGGATTAAAGAGATGGCATCAAACATGACAATGGAAAGGATAACATTCATTGTTAGACAGAAGCAACATGTTTTTGATGACATCTGGAGACCTTTTATATGTTTTTTAAGACAGGATGCCAATGTTGGTAACATGCTACAGCAGGGGGAGGCTCTGAGAAAGTAGAATGTCCACATGGTGTAATAATATTTCCTGAACAATGCCCTTGAGATGCATCAATGTTATAACTGTTTCCAATATTTATCTGTTTATTTAATCAAAGTGAGTATGGGCATGTATGTATATGTATATGTATATGTATATGTATATGTATATGTATATGTATCTGGGTCTATGTAGGCATGTATATACATTTTGTGTGTGTTTATTTATTTATCTTTTTTATTTATTTTCCTATGTATTTATTCATTTATTCTTTATTCTTATTGTTTTAACACTGCTCTCTTATACTTATTTGGTGAGGGGAAGAGGGGATGGGAGGGAGAACAGGGAGAAAAGTTTGCTTTGCTGCATGTAATAGCGACATGTTTTTTGACTTACTGTAATTTGCAAACAAAAAACTAATAAATACATTTGTAGATTAAAAAAAAACAGCATGCCCTGTTCAAAAGCAAGCAAATTATGCTGTAAAGTTGTTGCCAGTTGTAGTTGTGTTTGTTGGTAATGTTTGAGTGCACTGTATGCGATTTCAGAGGTTAGAGACACCATAAAACAACCTCTTTTTGCGGCAGATGCAATTTGCTATAAAAGGTGTTGCACATAGTAAGCTAGGAGTCATCCAGGAGAAACAACCAATTAGCAGCATTTTAAAACAAAAAAAGAAACTTTTAAGAGCCACGTTTGTCTAGCATCCTGTCAGTCCTTCTCTGCTTTTGTATTGTTCTCTCTCTCTCTCTCTCTCTCTCTCTCTCTCTCTCTCTCTCTCTCTCTCTCTCTCTCTCTCTCCCCATCCCTCCCTTTGCAATGTCTGATCCTGATCCTGAGCCGAACCGGCTCCTGAAGGAGACGAGGGACCTTGTTGATCAGACTGACTATCAGGCTCACCTCCAAAACCTCCAGCAGCGGAGGCAGAAACATCTACCAGTCAGCCTTCCACCAGCCATTCCGCAAACAGCAAGCAAGGTGTTAGGATGGATTAAGAGGGACATTGAGGGAAACATTATTAATGGCAGGCCTAGATCTTCCTGAAAACAAGCAGTTCAGATTTGTTTTACACTATTTTAATTAAAATATAGACTTTATCTCCAAATCTAGTTAATCTTGGAATGGTATACAACATGATCACAAGTCTTGGGTCTTGAATCTTCCGACTCTAGCTGTGACTGGGACCTGCCGTAGCAAAAAAGCTTTTTACACTTAATGACACAATTTTTTAGTGGCTTAATTTCCTTGATGCGAGGCACAGATATGTAATGATAACCTCACATATGTTCTGATTTAGACCCAAGACTCCGACTGTTTGTGTTTCGCTGAAGGGGTTTTGGCTGACTAACTGCCCGGTTTCTTGCCCCCCAACATCTTCTACAACTTTACCGATTCAGTAAATAAGTTTGTGTAACCTGACTAAATATCAAGATTGAGGGATAGTTAGTAGGAGCCCTGGTGCCCTCCGACCATTGCGTCGGTAGGTCACTTCCAAGGTATATGTAGTTTTCACAACTGGGCAGGCTACCTGCACCCCTGAACCAGACACTCAGCTACTGTATGTATAACAGACTGTATTATGGATTTATAAACACGTTCACTTCACAAAATAATTTGTCAGGTTTTACAGATAACAGCAGTTCCTTGTACAGCAGATTGTCTATATTGAAGGAATTTAAGAAAAAAAATCTTAAATAGTTGTGTCAAATGTAGCCATACACACTACACACATGCAGACAAATAAATGTACTTTTATTTTAAAAAACAATAGAAAAGTCCAGTACTGTAGATTCATACATCAGTTTTATGATATATTCTTAAAGAAAAAAAAGAAAGAAGCACCATAAATAATAACCATATGTTTTTGTTTAATGCCTTCACAATCACTAGAAATGCAAAACATTCTTAACCTTAATAGATATAGAATTATTAAAAAAAAAAAACCCTGAATGTAAGCTACAGTATCTATCACTCTGTTCAGGCAACACTTGATCAATGCCCTCATGTCCCAAGGCTATATGAATGAATGTACAGTGTTGTTGTTTTTGTGTATGACTTATGTTGGAGCAGGTTTTAGATTTAAAGATCCCTGTATGGATTAGAACATATCAAGATGTGAGAAGATGTGAGGACACCTTTGCCTGAGGTGTGAGGAGTTGTCAGGGTTAGAGGAGGTCAGGAATATCATATGAGCGGCAATTCTACTTGCCTACGGTAGCATTAATTAAGTATTAATAGTTAATCATAAACCACTTACTAAAAAAAATCCACTAACCTTTGCATTGTTTCTTGTAGGAGCTATTTTCTTTCTTTTTTCCCTATTATCTTGTTTTCCTATTAGCTAACATTACAGCTGAGGAGAATACCTTGATGTTCACATCCCTCACTGTCAGGAGCATGAGCCTTTCATCCATGAGCATTTGAGTAGAGAGAAAATAACTCCTTCATGAAACTGCTCACAGCAGCGGTCTGTGGATTCTCTTGAATAACCGGGACACTATTTCTGGAAAGACACATTGCTGTTTTTCAAATGTATTTTGCACAGTGGTTAGCACTCCTACCCCACAGCAAGAAGGTCATGGGTTGAGACCTAGCTGGGACAGGGCTTTTCTGTGCAGAGTTTGCATGTTCTCCCTGTGTCTCTCTGGGTACTCCAGCTTCCCCCCAAATCTAAACTGATATTGGCAATTCAGGTAAAAGGAGAAGCATTTGATTTTGGGGTCAAGTATACCTTTAAGGTACCTCACTGATATTCTCCTTCTCTTACGCCTTTTTCAAGAAACTTGTATTGTTAATGCAAATGTCAGAGCTTTGACTCATTTATTTCAATACTCCCATGGTTTCTTGTCAATTGTATGATTGGATGAAACAGGACAGAATCAGGACAGAGTTGTCTTAATACTGATCTTGGATTTGTACATTACTTTGCACACAATGAAAGCAACCAGAGTAAGGCAGATGGACCCGACAATGCCTGCTACAATGGAAACAGCCACCACACTGCTGTTTATTTGAGTCTGCTGTAAATCTGGAAAGGAAAGAGATACCAAGTATTAAACCATAAAAAATAGTGTTATACTGATGAGCATGATGAAAGCTATTGATGTAGAATATTTATTTATTTAACTGTGTTCAGTAGAGTTAGGGTTCAGGGGGCCCATGTGGGTGTGATTGCTTTGAATAGGACCAATCATATGAGGGCGTGTATTACCAGTGATTTCCTCACCTGATTTGCAAATCATGCAAGCAGAACTCAAGTTCCAAGGGTAGAGTGACTGCAGCGCTCAGTGCTTTCTCAACACACAGTGCTTGCTACTTAGTTCTGTACACACGTTTGCCATTCTTTGCTCCTTCCCATGTTTTGTTTTTATCTTGCAGCTGAATAATTTGTGCATGAAGACTAATGTTGTGTGAGTGGCTGACTTGGGCAGTAAAAGGAATACATGTAACATGATAAGCAATATACAAAAAGGGTAACTGTATTTCAGTCAAGTAACAGAAAAAAAGATGTAAGTAGATTTCAGATACTTTCAGTATGGCTGTGGCTCAGGGGTAGAGCCAGCGTCTTCTTATCGGAAGGTCGCTGGTTCATTCCCCTGGTCTGCATGTTCAAGTGTCCTTGGGCAAGATACTGAACCCCAAACTGCTTCTGATCAGCACCTTACATGGCAGCCACTGCCATCAGTGTATGTATGAATTACTATAAGTCGCTTTGGACAAAAATGGTCTGCTTATAGGATTCCAACTTTGAAATAAACAATGGTCTGTTAAGTGGTCTACCAAATACACAAATTTGTTACATTCTGTATATTTTACAGAGTACAAATAATTGAAAAATTATCTTATTGATACTTCTCTTCGCTATTCTTTATTTGCTCGTTTGGTATAGAAGTAATCCAAAAGTAATGTGATGCTGAACAAATTCCTGTTACTTCAAAATGTTAACACTTAATGAGGGATTTGGGACAACAGTTAATCTCACAAATGCTTAGTTTCATGTGAAAAACAGTTTTTATGTGAGGTTTGCATTCGAAGGCACAGCCTACAAATACCAGGTGCTGCCATTCGGCCTGTGACTCACTTCCCACACCTTGGCTGGAGGGGTCTGGACATCTGCACAATGTAACCATAACATCATCTACATGGAGCTGCCAGCGACATTCTTAGCCCTGAGGCATTTTGGTCCAGTTCTGAAATGCCATGTTCTGGCTGGTACCACACGCCATTTAAAACTTGACTGCCTTGCTGTTCAACTTAAGAGCTGCAGCTATTGAGATAACCAGAATGATATAAGTATAAATGTGCAGTCAGGGCCTCACAGATTACACAGCAGGTCATCTGCCTGAAAATGTGAATAGATGGCCACACAGGAGCATGATATCACACTAATTTCTTACATAAGTTATAGTCAATACATTTTGTGCACCAGGTAAGTATTCGTCTTCCAACCCTTCACATCCTTCACCTATTATTCGCTGGGAGCCTTAGTAACTCTTACATTGTTGTCCCATTTTGTTGTCATCTGTTTTGTTTGGAAAAAAAATAGAGGAATACAGGGAAGTAACCCATGGTGGCAGTATTTGCATACCTCCAGTTACCATGTGAGAGAACGAAAGAAATCAAGCATACTCAACAATACACTGCTCAAAAACTTAAGGGAACACTTTAATCACACACCAGATCTTGATGAGCAAATGATTTCCTGGAAGATCTCCTTCCAGACTTGGATCAGGGCATCACTGAGCACCTGGACAGTCTGTGACAGTCCTTGGCGGTGTCAGATGCATACATAACATCCCCTCATGGAGTCTGTTTCTGACAGTTTGGTCAGAAACATGCACACCAGTAGCCTGCTGGAGGTAATTTTGTAAGGCTCTGGCGTGCTTCTCCTAGAGCTAATTAGCAGATACCAGTCCAACTGCTGGGTTGATGCCTACTATGGCCCTGTCAAGCTATCCTTGTGTAATGGCTGGTCTCCTGGTATCTCCTCCATGCTCTTGAGACTGTACTTTTGATCACATTTATGAATGTGCAATCTTTGAGGAGCTGGACTACCTGTGCAACCGTTTGGGCCAGCAGGTACCATCTCATGCTACTTGTGACAAGGACAGAGTGACAGAGTGAGCAACTGTCTGTTTCTACCACATGCAAAACCATTCCATTTATGTGGCTTGTCTTACTTTTGCCCCTCCATTTCACTTGTTATCACTCTCATTTGCACCAAAGCAGGTGAAATTGATTCACAATCGCCTGTGCTTCCTAAATGGGCAGATTGATATCCTTGAAGTTTAACTGATTTGGTGTTATAATATGACTTATTTTTTTTGAGCAATGCATACAAATAAAATCTATAAAGATTAATGACATGCTCACCATTGTCTTGGCGAGTAGTGATGGGACCTGAGCTGATCGTGGCCATGTCGCTCACTGTGGTGTCTTGGTTGTCATCAATGCTGCGACGTCTTTTTGAGTTGGTGTCAGTGGTGCAGTTCTGCAGGTGAATCGGGTCATGTCATTTTGGTTAGGATAGGTTTCCAAGAAAAAATAAAGCACCCTAGTTACAATTACAAATAAAGTGTTAAAACTGGTTAAAATTAAATTTTTATTTGAGAAGTAGCAGTAACAATTAAGAATTCTTCTGATTTCAATCATAGCTTCGTTGTATATTGAAAATATATATCCCAAGCAATTATGTCTAATGGATTGATATGTACCTCACTGTTTACATCCAATGCAAAAACCCAGTGGCATTGGATGTTGGGCAAAAGGATTGCATTAATGATGTGTGCTGCCACTGGAGGCAGAATCTGACCTGAATGAGGGTGGGGCAGAAGGAGTTCACACAGAGTCTGGTAACACAGTGAACATAATAGGTGGAGAGAGCTGATCCTGTGAACTGGACAAAGCGGAAGGCCTCAAAGGAGAAGCGAGCTTTCTGCTGTTGTCCGTTAATTCCCATTACTGTCTGGCCATCACGGTTACACCTTGAAGAACACAGATGGGGATTGTTTTGTCCTGTCCTGTTGGAACTTCATGTTTGGATTATGAGAAATGGAGCAGCTACCTTGAGGGGTAGTTGAGCTATCATCATAAATGATCCATTCAGCATTGAAGGCCATAAGATGTGGCTAAATACTACTACTATCTGTATTATATCTGTGTCTAAGAAGCTTTATATTTTCATTTGAAACTGAGTCAAATTGTTTCAGTTTTAATTACTGTAAGCTGAGAACTCACCCAACAAAGAGATCATGAAATGTGGTGTTGATGGGAAAAGGTGAGGCTGTTGCGTAACATCGGTCCAGGAGTACATTGAATCTGCAAGAAGGAGTTTTGTTATACAGTAAAATGTAAGTCATACTCAAGGAAAAGTGAAGATAGTACTTCAAGTATGAATGTAGCCAAAAGTAATTTTCAGTCAATAAACATACTCAGTATGTAAATTGCACATGTATTTACATGTATACTGTATGATATGGGTCGACTGTTTATTGGTCTTGCTGATCAGATCAGATACCAGTGTTTTTTTGTTTTTTTTGTAATCTGATTGCAGATAAAATTAACTTTCAGAAAAACATTTAAATGCATTTTAAAAAGCACTACTTTGGCTCTGATGTAGCATGTAAGCTACAAAGTAAATAGTAACTACAGTTATTCGCACAGGTGAGGTTTTGTACCTGTTAAGAATTTTGATTAGGTATGCCTATGCCCATCCTCATCAGAAAAATTAGAACAATCATAAACAGTAGGTAGGCTATGTTTGTTGTTAGGTGGTAACCACTAGTGGCTGGAATTATTACTGCTGCAAAGAGGCGCAAGAAGCGACAAATGTTATATAGTGAAAAAGTTAGCTGGAGAAGGAAGTGGTGGACGGTTAGGTTCAAAGGTAATTAGGTAATTAGAAAGGCAAAGGTCTGGCATGTGTGTTGCTTTTAGGCTGCATCAGTCAGATCGTTTTGGGAACAGTGATCCATGTTGTTTTGGGAAATGCTGGGAATTGACCTATCCAGTTGTTTAGGCATGAGGATGTGTTGGTATGCCTACATGTTTTCCATCCAGTGTGTATCCCTGGGTTACCATGTGCTCAAAAGAGAGCAATAATTTTCTGTCAGATATAGGGAATTGAAATGTCGTTATGTTCTTTATTAAGGTTTAAAGATGTTCTTTTTTTAAATCATAAGATCTTTATACTTATAATGCTAAAACTTGTGTGAAGTACCTGTTAGTGAGGTTGGATGCCTTCACTTCTACAAAGATCCTTGTCTTTAGCTCCAGGCCTCCTGCTGGGATCTGCATTGCCGATGAGTAATTATTGTCCTTTCAGCCAAGGAAATAAAGAGAAAGAATGTTTAGATTGATACATATACTCTGGGTTCCTATATCACATTAAATCCCTCCACACCAGGGGGAGGGCCAGTGAGGGCTAATGCAGCCAAAGTTGTTGTCTGGGCAAAATGATGCAGTGCAGTATGATAAGTATTTCAATATAATAGCATTGTCATCACTCACTCAAAAACCGACATGGGCTACCGCAAGTAGCAAATACCCCAGTTTTAATTCAGCAAGTCATCATTCACATTGAAAAATACTCAACCTAGTTTCTTTGTATTTTAAGTTATTTGAATGACAAAATAAAGACAACTTCAAAGCATGATTTATATGATTATTTCATGGCCAAAATTTTAGTTAAAGGCAGGTTTAGCTCAAATCTGCTGAAATTTCAGATTACTAACAAAGTAATTTCTGTGAACAAAATTGCATTGCTGGCCTGGAAGATTGTTTGTCGTATTTTGAACATATGCTCATTAATTTTCATACCAGGAGCTCAATGAGAAGTTTCCAGAGACACAAACAAGTAACTATGCCCTCCAAGAAATAGTCCAGCACATGAGTCCCTGTTAAACCACAAGTGAGTTGTTCTTTTTACAACTTAATGTTTGTGCATCTTGAACAAATGAGCTAGAATGTGTTAATTAGTGAGCTTCAAAACTGCTGGCAGGTGGATTTTATTACCTTTGGACAGTGTCAGGCTAGCAAGTTTTTAATCTAAAATAAGCTTACTCCAGCTTCATATTTATCTTGAAAACGGAGAGAATGGTATCCATCTTTTCAAGTAACTCTCGGCCAGAAAGTCTTAACATTTTGAACCATTCCTTTCAAGTAAAGGCTTAACGCCTTCAGTTTCAAAATATATTCCTGGCAAAATCCACTAAAGAAGCCATTTTGACAGAAAAAAAACATCTAATGATGATTAGATATTTATTGGCCTTTTTTCTGGTCAAAAATGTTTACTTGTCCGAGTAGGGAAAGCACAGATGCTACTAATAACAGTAACAATGGCTACCTTACTGTACCAACTGGTTATGAAATCATGACAACCAGCTAACACACACAATACCAGGTCCCTGAAATTAAAGCAGCTAAGTGGCATTCAGGCATGCATTATTAACGTTATTATATACATATGTAAATTCCCACTGTGACCTGTCAAAATATAATTCATAAAAAAGGCTATTTATCTCTGGGCCATATTCAGATAACCTTTTCTCTGTAAATAATAGTTCCTTGTTTTTCTGTGCCAATGAAGACTACAATGTAAAAAGCTGTGAGTATTTCATAGACCAGATCACCTTTGTAGGGGTGGGATAATTCGTCAAAGTAGGTCTACTCTCTCAAGCTGAGTGCTTTTCTCTGTGGTACCAGGGACTGGAATGTGTACTCTTTAAACATTTCAACAATAACCACCAACATTAAAAAAGAAGGCTTATGAATGGCTTGGGGGAAACTTGGAAGTACAAACTTAAAATCCTAGTGTATACATTATTTTTGTAACAGATTTTTTTTGCATGTTACAGTAATGTCATTGCTGTTAATTGGTGGGATATATTGTTATATATTAATTCTTTGCTCTTCATACCGAATACAGTTGCATGCTCAGTGTGCTGATAAAACTGCCATTATTGTCTCTGACAGCCAGGCTAACACCAGACCTGTTGGAGAGACGAAATATACATTCAGTAAATGTACAAACACTTGTAACAGGAAAAACCCTACTCTTCAAGAAACAGGTCATTTTTCGTCTGATACATGAGGGAATAACACACCAAGGTGAGACTCAAGTCCTACTAAAACTATTCACAAGAGTAACGCACACCTCTAACCACACTGGGCTACTTGAGACAGAACCAAATATGGTAACTTGATACTTTCTTTAAAACAATCAAACAAAAAGAAACATATTAAAATGAGAAGTTCTACACTGAAGATTATGACAGGAAAAACATGATGCATGATGTTGAGAAGAAAACAAATTTGACATCATAAGAAAACAGTTGTTGTGATGTGCAAAGTAAACATGTTGTTAATTATATGAACATTTATGAAAACTAGGGCCCATGTAAAAGGCATGCCTTTGGTGTACTGATATGCATGGACATGAGAGGAGGGCAGTCCATGGCAATAACTTGATACTATCCTACACACAGTTAAGTGAAGGCTCATTCATCTACAGACAAGTTCTGCCCCTTTTGAAAAATGAAATCAGAAACATGACTTATGGACCTTGGTCGTCATTTGGTCATGTGTTTGTGTGACATGCTCAAGGAACTCTTAATTTTTGAAAAACCTAATTTATTGCTTTTTTACATGCCTTTGACTACTGACTTCTCACTTATCATAACCGGCCAAGTGATCTCTATGAACAGATATCTGCATACAATTGTGTAACCTATCAGGACAAGATTTTGGATCTGAAACATTCTGGTTTCTGTTTGTAGTTCTTTTGTATTTAAAGTAATAATCACATTTGATTCAGCTTTGGTTGCATCAAGCCAAATCCTACTCTACTATCACTAGCTGTTGCCCAGAGCAGGACATCAAATGAAAAGTTAAATACTGTGCACACAGACATGTAAACTCAAATTGTATATACAGATGAAGAATACAATTTCACCAGCAAACAAAAGGACCAAACTAAATTTATCTTAGCAATGCAAGAGTACAGGTTTGGCGTATACCATGAGGAGACACTTACACACTCATCTGAGTATTGTTGACCAGATACTGTAGTGGGTAGCGGCAGGAGAACCTGTACATAACCTCTTGGTGATACGTGATGGCTCCTGTGCTGGGATCCTCAGAGCACACCATGCCTGAGATGGTGACATACTCGACACTGGAGAAATCTGCAAACTGCCCAGTTCCTGACTCCTGAGTAACCTTTGAGGAAAAGATGTTTCGTGGAAGAATCTGTTACGTTAGTGGCGATCTCTCAGGTGTCTTTAATAGGGCTGTCAACAGGGCTGGACTGGGACAAAAAATCAGCCCTGTCATTTTTGGCTTAGACCAGCCCCTCATAATTAGCGGAACACAACCGTCTAGTAATTTATGTATGTGTTCCCCGAAGGAATGTATTTTACCCATTTATCCCAAACCCAGTTCTAATAATTGTGGTGAGGTGTGCATATGTTTACTCACTTGACTGGAAAAAACGCTCACAAACCCTTTCAATCCTATGAACAAATATGATACACCCATACATCAAATAATCATTGTGGAAAGCAAATAAGTAAATTTACTCAACGCATAGTTCTACCTCGTTAGGTATATTCTATTTCAAGCACAATACATCATCAACTATCAGAAGTTTAGCATCTATTGTTAACTCCACCACTTCTGTATGCTCTAGTTCAATTGATTATTTTATCATTTTTATTGAAATCATCTCTAATATGTGTTTTCTGAATTTCCCTGATATAGCTGCTCAATTCTAATTCTTCAGGTTAATAAGCGCTCCCTCCCTTAAAAAGCGATAACATGCATTTGCATCAGGCTAAAACAGGCTGCTTCATGAACTCATGATGCAAAGCAACTTGTCTTAAAAGCAATTGACAGTGTCTTACTCTTATTCAATGTGGACATACTTTTCTTTTTTTTTTACACTTACTTTAGTAATGCTTTAGTTGCAAAGCTTTTACATATCATTTAGTAGCTTTAAAAACAGTTTTTGACATAACATGTTTAACCACAGCATAGAGGGTTGCTACAAATTCAAACTACCATGCAGCCTTTAAACACACCTTTAATCTATATATCTAAAATGCTATAATGTAGCCTAAAATGGACACTTGATGCTCATCCAACACTTCTCAGCTTTGAGCGTTTGCTATTTTATCAGAATAAGGTGCCGTGCCTGCCAGATTTTACTTAGCATGCAACAGCAATTAATATTGATACTAATCAATCGTCACTGCTCGTCATTCTCATGTAATTAGATTTCTTAATGGGCCTGAAAATCACAACCTGACCTGACCCGTGGATTTTTAAGCCCAAACCGGACGCAGCCTGACACACCAGCATGAACTTTCTTCACCTTTAACCTGCTGTTGCTGGATCAGAGGACGTGGAAGCTACAGCAGCCCCTCCAGGGAAAAGGTGAGGCTGTTGCGTAACATCGGTCCAGGAGTACATTGAATCTGCAAGAAGGAGTTTTGTTATACAGTAAAATGTAAGTCATACTCAAGGAAAAGTGAAGATAGTACTTCAAGTATGAATGTAGCCAAAAGTAATTTTCAGTCAATAAACATACTCAGTATGTAAATTGCACATGTATTTACATGTATACTGTATGATATGGGTCGACTGTTTATTGGTCTTGCTGATCAGATCAGATACCAGTGTTTTTTTGTTTTTTTTGTAATCTGATTGCAGATAAAATTAACTTTCAGAAAAACATTTAAATGCATTTTAAAAAGCACTACTTTGGCTCTGATGTAGCATGTAAGCTACAAAGTAAATAGTAACTACAGTTATTCGCACAGGTGAGGTTTTGTACCTGTTAAGAATTTTGATTAGGTATGCCTATGCCCATCCTCATCAGAAAAATTAGAACAATCATAAACAGTAGGTAGGCTATGTTTGTTGTTAGGTGGTAACCACTAGTGGCTGGAATTATTACTGCTGCAAAGAGGCGCAAGAAGCGACAAATGTTATATAGTGAAAAAGTTAGCTGGAGAAGGAAGTGGTGGACGGTTAGGTTCAAAGGTAATTAGGTAATTAGAAAGGCAAAGGTCTGGCATGTGTGTTGCTTTTAGGCTGCATCAGTCAGATCGTTTTGGGAACAGTGATCCATGTTGTTTTGGGAAATGCTGGGAATTGACCTATCCAGTTGTTTAGGCATGAGGATGTGTTGGTATGCCTACATGTTTTCCATCCAGTGTGTATCCCTGGGTTACCATGTGCTCAAAAGAGAGCAATAATTTTCTGTCAGATATAGGGAATTGAAATGTCGTTATGTTCTTTATTAAGGTTTAAAGATGTTCTTTTTTTAAATCATAAGATCTTTATACTTATAATGCTAAAACTTGTGTGAAGTACCTGTTAGTGAGGTTGGATGCCTTCACTTCTACAAAGATCCTTGTCTTTAGCTCCAGGCCTCCTGCTGGGATCTGCATTGCCGATGAGTAATTATTGTCCTTTCAGCCAAGGAAATAAAGAGAAAGAATGTTTAGATTGATACATATACTCTGGGTTCCTATATCACATTAAATCCCTCCACACCAGGGGGAGGGCCAGTGAGGGCTAATGCAGCCAAAGTTGTTGTCTGGGCAAAATGATGCAGTGCAGTATGATAAGTATTTCAATATAATAGCATTGTCATCACTCACTCAAAAACCGACATGGGCTACCGCAAGTAGCAAATACCCCAGTTTTAATTCAGCAAGTCATCATTCACATTGAAAAATACTCAACCTAGTTTCTTTGTATTTTAAGTTATTTGAATGACAAAATAAAGACAACTTCAAAGCATGATTTATATGATTATTTCATGGCCAAAATTTTAGTTAAAGGCAGGTTTAGCTCAAATCTGCTGAAATTTCAGATTACTAACAAAGTAATTTCTGTGAACAAAATTGCATTGCTGGCCTGGAAGATTGTTTGTCGTATTTTGAACATATGCTCATTAATTTTCATACCAGGAGCTCAATGAGAAGTTTCCAGAGACACAAACAAGTAACTATGCCCTCCAAGAAATAGTCCAGCACATGAGTCCCTGTTAAACCACAAGTGAGTTGTTCTTTTTACAACTTAATGTTTGTGCATCTTGAACAAATGAGCTAGAATGTGTTAATTAGTGAGCTTCAAAACTGCTGGCAGGTGGATTTTATTACCTTTGGACAGTGTCAGGCTAGCAAGTTTTTAATCTAAAATAAGCTTACTCCAGCTTCATATTTATCTTGAAAACGGAGAGAATGGTATCCATCTTTTCAAGTAACTCTCGGCCAGAAAGTCTTAACATTTTGAACCATTCCTTTCAAGTAAAGGCTTAACGCCTTCAGTTTCAAAATATATTCCTGGCAAAATCCACTAAAGAAGCCATTTTGACAGAAAAAAAACATCTAATGATGATTAGATATTTATTGGCCTTTTTTCTGGTCAAAAATGTTTACTTGTCCGAGTAGGGAAAGCACAGATGCTACTAATAACAGTAACAATGGCTACCTTACTGTACCAACTGGTTATGAAATCATGACAACCAGCTAACACACACAATACCAGGTCCCTGAAATTAAAGCAGCTAAGTGGCATTCAGGCATGCATTATTAACGTTATTATATACATATGTAAATTCCCACTGTGACCTGTCAAAATATAATTCATAAAAAAGGCTATTTATCTCTGGGCCATATTCAGATAACCTTTTCTCTGTAAATAATAGTTCCTTGTTTTTCTGTGCCAATGAAGACTACAATGTAAAAAGCTGTGAGTATTTCATAGACCAGATCACCTTTGTAGGGGTGGGATAATTCGTCAAAGTAGGTCTACTCTCTCAAGCTGAGTGCTTTTCTCTGTGGTACCAGGGACTGGAATGTGTACTCTTTAAACATTTCAACAATAACCACCAACATTAAAAAAGAAGGCTTATGAATGGCTTGGGGGAAACTTGGAAGTACAAACTTAAAATCCTAGTGTATACATTATTTTTGTAACAGATTTTTTTTGCATGTTACAGTAATGTCATTGCTGTTAATTGGTGGGATATATTGTTATATATTAATTCTTTGCTCTTCATACCGAATACAGTTGCATGCTCAGTGTGCTGATAAAACTGCCATTATTGTCTCTGACAGCCAGGCTAACACCAGACCTGTTGGAGAGACGAAATATACATTCAGTAAATGTACAAACACTTGTAACAGGAAAAACCCTACTCTTCAAGAAACAGGTCATTTTTCGTCTGATACATGAGGGAATAACACACCAAGGTGAGACTCAAGTCCTACTAAAACTATTCACAAGAGTAACGCACACCTCTAACCACACTGGGCTACTTGAGACAGAACCAAATATGGTAACTTGATACTTTCTTTAAAACAATCAAACAAAAAGAAACATATTAAAATGAGAAGTTCTACACTGAAGATTATGACAGGAAAAACATGATGCATGATGTTGAGAAGAAAACAAATTTGACATCATAAGAAAACAGTTGTTGTGATGTGCAAAGTAAACATGTTGTTAATTATATGAACATTTATGAAAACTAGGGCCCATGTAAAAGGCATGCCTTTGGTGTACTGATATGCATGGACATGAGAGGAGGGCAGTCCATGGCAATAACTTGATACTATCCTACACACAGTTAAGTGAAGGCTCATTCATCTACAGACAAGTTCTGCCCCTTTTGAAAAATGAAATCAGAAACATGACTTATGGACCTTGGTCGTCATTTGGTCATGTGTTTGTGTGACATGCTCAAGGAACTCTTAATTTTTGAAAAACCTAATTTATTGCTTTTTTACATGCCTTTGACTACTGACTTCTCACTTATCATAACCGGCCAAGTGATCTCTATGAACAGATATCTGCATACAATTGTGTAACCTATCAGGACAAGATTTTGGATCTGAAACATTCTGGTTTCTGTTTGTAGTTCTTTTGTATTTAAAGTAATAATCACATTTGATTCAGCTTTGGTTGCATCAAGCCAAATCCTACTCTACTATCACTAGCTGTTGCCCAGAGCAGGACATCAAATGAAAAGTTAAATACTGTGCACACAGACATGTAAACTCAAATTGTATATACAGATGAAGAATACAATTTCACCAGCAAACAAAAGGACCAAACTAAATTTATCTTAGCAATGCAAGAGTACAGGTTTGGCGTATACCATGAGGAGACACTTACACACTCATCTGAGTATTGTTGACCAGATACTGTAGTGGGTAGCGGCAGGAGAACCTGTACATAACCTCTTGGTGATACGTGATGGCTCCTGTGCTGGGATCCTCAGAGCACACCATGCCTGAGATGGTGACATACTCGACACTGGAGAAATCTGCAAACTGCCCAGTTCCTGACTCCTGAGTAACCTTTGAGGAAAAGATGTTTCGTGGAAGAATCTGTTACGTTAGTGGCGATCTCTCAGGTGTCTTTAATAGGGCTGTCAACAGGGCTGGACTGGGACAAAAAATCAGCCCTGTCATTTTTGGCTTAGACCAGCCCCTCATAATTAGCGGAACACAACCGTCTAGTAATTTATGTATGTGTTCCCCGAAGGAATGTATTTTACCCATTTATCCCAAACCCAGTTCTAATAATTGTGGTGAGGTGTGCATATGTTTACTCACTTGACTGGAAAAAACGCTCACAAACCCTTTCAATCCTATGAACAAATATGATACACCCATACATCAAATAATCATTGTGGAAAGCAAATAAGTAAATTTACTCAACGCATAGTTCTACCTCGTTAGGTATATTCTATTTCAAGCACAATACATCATCAACTATCAGAAGTTTAGCATCTATTGTTAACTCCACCACTTCTGTATGCTCTAGTTCAATTGATTATTTTATCATTTTTATTGAAATCATCTCTAATATGTGTTTTCTGAATTTCCCTGATATAGCTGCTCAATTCTAATTCTTCAGGTTAATAAGCGCTCCCTCCCTTAAAAAGCGATAACATGCATTTGCATCAGGCTAAAACAGGCTGCTTCATGAACTCATGATGCAAAGCAACTTGTCTTAAAAGCAATTGACAGTGTCTTACTCTTATTCAATGTGGACATACTTTTCTTTTTTTTTTACACTTACTTTAGTAATGCTTTAGTTGCAAAGCTTTTACATATCATTTAGTAGCTTTAAAAACAGTTTTTGACATAACATGTTTAACCACAGCATAGAGGGTTGCTACAAATTCAAACTACCATGCAGCCTTTAAACACACCTTTAATCTATATATCTAAAATGCTATAATGTAGCCTAAAATGGACACTTGATGCTCATCCAACACTTCTCAGCTTTGAGCGTTTGCTATTTTATCAGAATAAGGTGCCGTGCCTGCCAGATTTTACTTAGCATGCAACAGCAATTAATATTGATACTAATCAATCGTCACTGCTCGTCATTCTCATGTAATTAGATTTCTTAATGGGCCTGAAAATCACAACCTGACCTGACCCGTGGATTTTTAAGCCCAAACCGGACGCAGCCTGACACACCAGCATGAACTTTCTTCACCTTTAACCTGCTGTTGCTGGATCAGAGGACGTGGAAGCTACAGCAGCCCCTCCAGCGAATATGTCTGTGATCTTTGCACATTGCGGCATCTACAGTGAGATTCTTTAATCTCTTAGCAGGCAACTTCTTCACACCCAATTTCTTTCTCTGTGGTTGCTCCATGTTGCCACTCCTCACGCTCAACACTTTTAAACTAGCAGAAGTTACAGGAGACAGCGCAGAGAAGGGGTGGGGCTGCTTTCGTATTATATCCTGATTGGTTCAGTCCAGTGTCTATATTGAAGATGGACCAATGGGCCGCCCCCTCTAAATTGTGCTCTTAGAAAAAAATTCAAATAAAAAAAAAAAAAAGATGAGGGCTGAGAGATTTCATTGGGTTAGCCAAATGTCCTTCAAGAAACCAATGGGCTGTCGCGGTCGATAAAAATGATTTATAATATAATATAATATAATATAATATAATATAATATACTTTTTTGATTAAATTATGACAGCCTGGCCCAAAAACATGTGTCAGCCCACTGGGCATTGCCCTGTATGCCAGATGGCCAGTCCATGCTTGGCTGTCAAAGGTAACATAATAGTAATGTGTTGTCGCGAATTCCTTTTAATGGCGCACAATTTTTTTTAGAAATATTTTTTGGCCTTTACGTGGTTTTATTCATAGAAGAGCTCAAGAGACAATGGGAATCATGGTGAGAGAGGGGTAATGACACACAGTACATGGAATGCCTGCTCTACCAACTAAATGGTGCCCCAATGGTGCTAATTTTTTTGACATGCAATTAACGCACACATATTATGACCATCGGCCTGCCGCAGCAGAAACAAATCTCCTTGAGCAGAAATGGATAAAGAAAAGGGTCTTGGCAATGACAAGTTCAGCTTCAAAGCCCTGCCAAATGGTTCTCTCAACAAGAACAAAGTTGTTTGCATTTACTGTCAGTGTTGAATATTGTTTAGTTAACCTTTAAAAGTGTGAAGCTGGACAATACATTGTGTTAGTATTACTAAGGAATGTTACATTCAGGTCAATATGCCCATCTGATGTTGCTTGTTGGGGTTGGGATTGCCATGTTATTTGTTCAGCATATTTTTTGATCATGACCTTTTGACCTTTGAGATTATTCTGGAGAATATTCTGGACAGTATTTGCCATTGATTTGTATTGTTGCAATAAAAATAAACAAATATTTGCATAAAGGAAGTGTATATGTCCACTCTCATAGAGAGACTTAGACTTAGACTCTATTGTCATTCAGTGTGCAACAAGTGAACACAGAATGAAATTTCATTTCAGGGGCCCAGCATTGGATTAAAATATGAAAGTATATGAAAATTAAGGCTGTAAGCAGCGATGAACAGGCCCTCACATTCCACACGCATCAGGGCATGCTGCCATCAGAGTGTGCCATTTAGATGTATTCAGGGGAAGACCCTCTACATGTTTGAGCAATTTGGAGTAGATGGCAAATTGTATGTGGAAATTATAATGAGCTGATGGTTTTATAGCGAAGTGTCAAAATGGACCACGCCACCAGATGTGATGTAGGTGAAAGCTTTTGATAAGTTTTGTCCACAGACAAACACACACTTGCAAAGTTTGTTGCAAATTGGTCAAATGGCCTAGGTGGTGTTTGAAAAAGTAAGTTTATCATTTTTTCACAGAGCCTTAGTGGCTCATGGGGAAGTAGTCACCTGGGTTCCATGTCATTCGGACAGACCAATGTGGAGATATGCAACACTTCGTGTTTTGAGCAATTATTTAATAACTTGAGTATTATTTGGAATATCAAAACTTTTAATAACTTTTTGTCAGGAGAGTTCACAGATGCTCTGTGGACAGATGCTGTCTGCAAAGTTTTGTGCAAAACCTGCTCGGGCCCTAAAAATGAAAATGGCAGACTTCCTGTTGGAGTGGCAGTTTGGTACGGTGGATGTTTTTTGTGTGTCTGGTTATGATGATGATGATCACTAGGTGGTCATCATCATCATCATCATCATCATCATCATCATCATCAAAGATAAACAAAACTCACCACCCGAGAAGCCTTCTTGTTGTGGGGAAGCCCTGTGAGTCGATTACCAAGTGCAGTAGTCCCACAGTAATGATATTCACTGAGCTGCGGAACTCTACTACGCTCAGTAATTGACTCACCGGGCTTCCCCACAACGAGCCTGCAGCTGGAGAGGTGAGTTTTGTCTATCTTTTCTGACAAAGACGGGTTTGATATCAAATGTTTGATGCCTCGAAATATGTGCTGGGACCTTGTTTCTAATGTTGCTGAAGTTTGGTGCTGTTCTGAGCATTAATTGTGGCTTTTTGATGCCGATTTATACTTGGACCCATTTACTGCAGTGTATTGTTGTTGTGCGGTTGTTTCTTAGGATGCTAAAACTATGTAAGCTAGCGGTCTGCAAATTTTATCTCTTGAGGGGGGTCCTACTTGGTGTCAAGGTGTGTTAGACCATGGATTAAACTTCCACCGGAATATCCCTTTAAATTAAATGTCTTTCATCGATTGACTAGTTTTTTAAGTTTAGATGACCTACTGTCAGCAGGTTGGAGCAGGCAGAGATAGCTCCCTCTGTGATGGAGAAATTGAATTTAACAACAGGCGGGTCCGCCATCCAGTCAGTAGTCCCTTTACACTGGTGTTTGGAGTGCTCTGAGTTGAGGGCCAGCAGTGACTCGTTGTATCCATTGAAATAGATGGGACACAGGAAGATCTCCAGGTCCACTGTCTGAGATCCACAGTGTACCTCGATGTCTGAAGGAGCTAAACAGAGTGAGGGGTGAGACCAGAGTCACATTTTCATGGCTGTTGCTGAGGGATACACTACTCCAAAGATTTCTCACAATTTGAGTTCATTTGTCAAAAGGAGTACTAGTCAGAATGTAAAAACACTTATATGATGTCTAATAGTGCTCAGAAAGAGCTAAAAGAAAGAAAAGAGAAGAAATAGAAATTGAATTGGGCATGAGACATATTTTGAACAAAAAGCTGTTACAAATGAGGAGGTAAGGAGTTTATTAGAAGTGGGCATTTAGGAGACAGAGAGAGACTTCTTGAGTTATGAAAAGGGAGGATCAATTTTTGAAAGTAAAAGTAAAAAATATATATTATAAGTATAGCAACACAGCACCACAGCTTTAAAAAATGTATCCCTGGAGTATCGCTTTGATGACATTTGTTCTGTTTATCAACTGCTTTATGTGTACCATTTCATATGAATATGTGCTCAAAAATGTGAAAGTATGTATTTCCAGATAAAAGTTTCATGTCCTTTACCTTAACTGGAAACATCTACATTTATCTGGTTTTAGGTTGTACCATCTTGCTGCAATTTCCATCTTTGTATTATAACTTCAATTATGCAAAACAGTGAGAAAACATCCAGCTACAGTAGTATGCAGTTGAAAATATTAGTTATGTTTCCAACCATTTTTTAAGGGGTTTTGTTCGGGGAATCCTTAATAATACCTTCATTTAGCTTCATTAACCTCTTCTGTAAAGCTTTGTCAACACCAAAGCTTAACTCACCTCAATTTAGAGATAAAGACACATTCTTCGGAGAGCTAAGTTACAGTTGTGAAGGTGCTTACTAGATTGCAGGGAAAGAGTGTTGTGAAAGAAAGAAGAGTGGTGGGAGGAGGGGAATTTAAAGCAGCAAGTGGATGAAAAGAATGAGAGTGAGCACTGATAGTTTCACTGACCTGGACTTCTGAATGTGGAATGTCCCATGCAGGCATTTTCACCTTGGGCAAGAAGGAGTTTGGCAACTTGAAACGTAAGAAGGACTAGCCACATTGTTCTTCAAACTGCTGAAAAAAACACCCCAAAAAACCAAATGATCATGTTCATGATCACGTGTTCATGATCTTCTCTGTACTGGATCATGTTAAAGAAGAAGCATAATCTTTATGTTGTCAGATTTATGTTGTCAGACACACCCGAAATTTGTCCTCTGCATTTAACCCATCACTAGCTGCACATTATAAGTATACACGTACACATACACACACACACACACACACACACACGCACACACACACGCACACACACACACACACACACACACACACACCGCAAGCTAGGAGCAGTGGGCTGCCATGTCAGTGTCCGGGAGCACATGGGGGGGTTCTGATTCACAAATGCATAATTATTTTTAAGGTCTTTTCTCCATTCTTTGTTTTTTGTGAAGTACAGGATAATTTACTTATTCAGGACTCAAACAGTTGTTGGAGTCAGTTCAAACCATATGAGAACTGTAGACCTTTCGCTCTATAAAAGCAAGAAATATCTGTCTGTCTGTGTGTGCTCTGTCTGTGTGTGCCTAAAATATCTCTGCAGGCATGAAAACGGGTCAGGGGTGAAAAAGGGGGGTCCAGGGCATGCTCCCTGGAAGAAAATTTTGAATATTTCATGTTTAAAAGCATGAATCTGATGCATTTTGAGAGAAAAATCAAGCAAAATTACAAGACAGTATGAATGTATAATAAACATGGTCACATTATGCTATACAAGAACTGAGACTGAACACTTGTCTCATGACATGCACAACAGCACAACTTTAACAGTGCAATCTGCCACAGAATGAAAAAAGCAAACCCTTAAGAGTGTGTTTTGACAAGATGAATATGGTTTTTGAGGAAGTTGCTGTCTCTCTGCTTGGAAGAAAGGTGCTGGCTACAGTGTATTGATACTATGACCTGCACCTTCTTCTTGTGCACTTTTGTTTGATAGTGTGCCTGCAGTGCATGGCTGCCCTTGTTTGCATAGTTAATAGTAGTTTTTAAACTGGACAGCAAGCCGCCGATTTGCCTGTCCTTTTTGCGGTTAGGTCTGCGGACTTAGACAGAGGGCGGTATATTTGAGGGTCTGATTTGTTCCGCAAATTTGCCGCCTCCGTACACTTATTTCCACCTCGATTGCTAACGTTATCTAAATCTAAGCCGTCGACATGCCGGCCACTGAGTGAGATGGGCGGAGGTGTTGATGATGTGCACTGTTGTGCGACTCACAGCCAGGGAGTTTTAAAACCAGGAAACAGCTGATTACAGCAGTCAGTCCATCACTTCACCTGCGGACAGCAAGATGAGCAACTAGTCAGCTGCTGAGATCCAGGAGATTCTAGTGTCTTCTCGATCTCTGTGGCTGTCTTCATTGTCCGCTTGCTGTTGTAGTGGCAACCTACGAACGGTCGCTATTTTCCAATTGACGCCCCCCGAGAATCCAACATGCTTACTGATCTTCCTGAAAATCTTCCTAGTAATTGAAAATGAGTTGTAGAGCTCCCCTCATGCGCGCACATGTTCGCAGTTCATTCTCTGGTATACCTCCATGTCCCGTCCATACCCCCCCACCCCCCAAAAATATTTTTTCATCGGATCTACACGATTCACGTAGGTCACCTATTTTGGTTTCAATACGGCGAATTTCGCTGAAAGGTGAGTGATTTTCATCCCTGTCTCTGCCGATCAGGATCAGACTGACCTGAGACTTTCAACATACTATACTCTATAACCTAACCCATAATGTAAAAAAAAGAAAAGAAAAGACTGCATTACAGACATGAAAATGACAAACTGATATAATGCCCCAGAAAACACCCTTATAAAACCATACCCCTAACTCTCAAATTGTGAACCCTTTCACACACTTCAAATCCTGTATCAGCTGAGGAATACAGTACCTTTTCTCTTATACTGAGGGTTAGGGGTAAACCATTAACCAGACGAAAAAACTTGATGAAGTGAATATGACATTAATCAGTGGCAAGTGCGATTATATGTGAGACCTACAAATGATTTAAATTGGCAGTCTCAGAAGCTTGGAGCATCTTGTCGCAAAGGTAATGACTTCTTTTAATCTGTTTGTAGCATCATTGGGTGGAACATTCACTGTGAACTGGGACTAATCCAGACATTGCCCTAAATGTTTTACACTAACTCACCCTGAAAGGAGAACCTAATGCATCACTGGAATAAAAATTATTTCTTAAGTTTATTTTTAGCTTGACGTAGGATGAGATATTTTAAAAGAAAATTAAGTGACATTAGTTGGCAGCACTTCAGACCTTTGAAGGTTGGCTATTTAATATATCAAATTCCAACTAGAGTTAGAACTGGCTGTTAAACCAATACAATCCATTTATCTTATGACCAATAAAAAACATATTGCTTGCTACTATACATGCCGAAAACTTAAAAGAGTTCTTTCTTACCTTGGACGGCCACAGTGTGTTGCAACACCTCAGTGTGTCTTTTCTGTGTCTGGTCTTACCTTCATGACTTCATGATTTATACTGACCTCCTTTCCAGCTAAAAAAAGAGTTCACAGGAAGCCCACTAACAAGAAAAGAAATGGTTAGAAAGCAAGACAGCTGGATCATCTGTCAGACAAGGAACAATAGGTGAGACCTTTACGGACTGTCTTTGTTTTGTTGGAAGATTATGTCAGATAGTTACTATTTTTTTAACTTAACATTCTAACATTTCAGCAATGAACTGTTTTTTAATGAAAGTGTCATAATAAAAAGGAGGAAAATGTGGGTTTAGACAAGATTATTGTTGCTGACTACTATTTGAAGGTATTTGTACAACACAGTATGTTGTAGATGTAATAGGAAAATACACAGAACAACAACCACTCATATACTATCACAATCACAACAAAATCCACAGGAAACAATAAAACCCCCAAATATCAGTAGGAACCTCAGGCAATCTATCCTGACAACATTACTTAACCAATGGTTTAATACCTGCAGAAACTCATGTTTTATACTGTGGTCATATTTACGTGAGAACACACCCAAAAAAGGATGTGTTATGAATTCTACCCTATTTAAGTGCCGTCAACCCCCCCTCCCCACCACCACCACACACACACACTTCTGCCAGAGGCTACCACTCTTTGTTGAGAAATTAGGTCTCTTGCACACCACCTTACATTGAAAGAAAAAGCTACGCCCTGACAAGCAAAACCTCAGAAAGCTGTAACCTGAACAACAGATCCCCCCAGTTCCCATTCAGGAACCATGAGTACCATTCAGAACAATGGATTAGAGATGAGCTTACATAGCTGCTGAATGTAAAGGATAGGTGTCACATCTACTTACTACTAATCTAAGTGTATCTGAGTTGATTATTAGCTACAGGTATCCTCCGACATCAACTTTTTCTTAATCCTGGGTGCCTAAGCATCAAAACATATTGATGTTTGTATGTCACAAGAAATTCCTCTGTTATAAATCATGTTCATTCAGATCAGGAGCAACTGTTACATTCATCAGAAAAACCAAATTCCTGATTAAAACTGCTCTGTTGATTGTGCTCTACAGTAACAAGATCTACATGATATTACAAACATGCTGTTCTGCTTTTTTTGAATAGTAGCCATCAATTAATGTCACCCATGTCCTTAAACAAATGGCCAACATCTATTCAATGTATTAAGAATTTCTTTGATTTACTGTATTTGATAAATCCTACCATATTCTGCTACTTTGCTGGCCAAGTAAGGACAATATGGATATAGAATGTTAGTACATTTCATTGAGCAGAAAAAGGTAGATGTGGATTTTTCTGCTTACTCTGTTAGCTGTTTATTTGTATTTTCTGTAAATGTAACTGTATATCAACAACTGCTTATAAACCAAGCAAAGCTTACAAAAGAATTCTGTCCAAAATGATGTACCCCCAAAGAAAGTTTTATTTTATTTCTCAACATGTGCTGAGTTGGGCAATATAGCAGTGCAGTGGTTAGTGCAAGACAGTCCAGGGTTCGGGACCTGGTGCAGAGTTTGCATGTTCTCCTTGTGTTTATGTGGGTTCTCTCTGGGTACCCTGGCTTGTTGTTTGTCCCTTTAGGTCCATCCCATGATACACTGTCAACTTAACCAGGGTGTAACACGCTGTCACCCAGTGTCACCCAAGATGATAGATGGTTGGCAGGACCTTGGCGGGATGAGGAGAGGTGGACATCAGTGATAATGGGTGCTCAGACACAATCAAAGTGGATGGACAGTGTTTACTTGATATTGAATCTTGAATGTGAGGGTGAAACCAAATTATGTCACTATGTTGTTGGTGCTGTTTACAGTCATAGGGACGCAATAAAAAAATGCACTTCAAAACTGGCCTTCGCCCATCGAGTAACTGGATTTGGCCCCAGTAACCCCGCAACCCCCTTGAAAAAAGGGGCGATAAAGCGGTAACATCCCTGCGACCCTGATGGAAAAAGCGGAAAAGAAAACAGAACGGAACTGAGCATTTCAAAAACTACTTTCTGGATGGATATTTATATATACTGAGTGTATAGAAATTATTGCAGATAGAACTTATGTGCTATGTTTGTGTAATATGTAGGAGTTATTATGGGTTGCATAATGACATGGAAGTTTTTTAACTCTTCTAGTTACACAAACATAGCATATCTATATCTATAAATATATGTATATCTATCTATCTATCTATCTATCTATCTATCTATCTATCTATCTATCTATCTATCTATCTATATATATATATATATATATATATATATATATATATATATATATATATATATATATATATATATATATATGTGTCAGTCAGGGCTTCAGGGGGGTGATTAGAGAAATGGGGAAGATTCTTTTTAACAGTCTCTAATTTGGAAAAAACGAAAGAGGTGGGAGCCCAACAAAACTTTGACAAGAGTCTATGAGAGTAAATGACGAAAAAATACTACCTACAGATCCTTAATGCTGATGATACCTTTACTGTGCCAAGTTTTGAATGTTGGGTCTATGTTAGAGGGTTTGAAGGCATGATTTTTAAAAAGCGGGGAGAAGATGGAAGGGCCATGCAAGCCAAAGTTTTTCCTGAGTTGGCTCCATATTTTCAGTGAGGCAGACAGAATTGGGTTTGCTTTCAGAGGGGTTGCAGGGAGAGGAAGCTGGGAAAATAGGAAAGAGCATAAAGAGAGGTGTGAGGTTGCCCTTTCCAACTGTATCGTATGTATAGCAACCCAATAATATTGCCTAAAGTGAGGGAGTGCAAGGCCTCCATCCCTTTTGGGAGATTGCAATATTGTCTTTTTGTCAGGACTCTTGCTTTTGTTTGTTCTTGTGTCTGGGTTTTGGTTTCTTGTTTATGATTTACATCCTTGTATCTTGTCTTGTGTTGTGTTTTTTCCATGTCTTGTGTGACATGTGTTTGAATTTCCATGCCCTCATGTGTCCTTTAAGTTTCTCCTATGTTCTCCCCTCTGGCTCCCTCTGTCTGTTGTCTTGTTCCCTCCTGGTCTGTTCCTCTGTGCTCCTCCCCCTCATTATCACACCTGGCTTCCTTCCTCCTCTCTCCTCACCTGTTCCTCGTCATGTCATTAGTGTCTGTGTATTTAGTCTCTGTGTTCCCCTCACTCCTTGTCCAGTCATTGTTTTCTGTTGGCTGTCCTCTGTTTGCTGTTTTCTTGTCCAGGCTCCATGCCCGTTTGGTATGTTTTGGATTTATGTTGCATTTTTTCCATGTTTGAGTTGAACTTTGATTTTTTCGTTGTACTTTGTCTTGCCATTAAGTTGCTACTTTGCCTGGTTGTTTCAGTTGTTACTTTGCTTTTTGTTTCGTTTCGGCTGCCTTGGTTTTTGTATCAGCTTTCATTAAAGCTCGCTTTTTGTTTGTTCCCTTATCCTCGCCTCCCGTGTGTACTGCGTTTGGGTCCTCCTTTCCCTTCCATAGTTTTCCCTTTAACCCTTCCCTGACACTTTTGAATGTCAGCTGGTTTGTTTCCCCATAACATTTTGGATATTATCCCATTTAATTTATCAAAAAATGATTTAGTAATGTGATGTGCTGGAACAGGCAGAGAAATTTGGGCATGACAACCATCTTTATCTTCAGATTTATCCAACCTGTATTGGCAGCTCCAGAAATTTTCTGTTGCAGGTTCTATGTGGATGTTCTGTTACGAAATGAATTTGATCTGAACCCAAAAGCACGACTCAAATCATGGATGACAGTGAATAATTCTTTTAATGATCAGCAAAGTGAAAATAGTTTGAGAGGTGGTGTAAGGTCCCAGGGTCCCAACGTTTCTTGTAGAATCACTCGGAGTGACGAGGGGGAAGGTGTCATGGCGTGGCGAGGTGTGGTGAGGTCTGTCTTCTAAAGTGTACTCGCTTGGCAGGGAAACAGAGGAGATGAGACAGCATGCAGGCAGAATCCACAGGCAGGCAAAGCAGTGGCAAACACAAGTTACAGCATCGGCACAGCAATCTGGGGCAAAGCAGGAGAGGCACAGAGGCATTGGCTACACAAGCTAATCATGGAATGTAGCAACAAAAACTAATACTGGAGAGCCAAGATGAGAACAACCAGAGACTGAAATGATCTGGCAGCCAGCAGAAGGGAACCCAGAGACTTTAAAGGGAGTTGATTGGATTGGACAGGGCCGCCATTATGGAATCATGACATGTTCAACACTTAAGAGAAGGTGATTAGAATTTTGGGGGCGTTTTATTATGGAGGTCGCATTGTACCATCCTTGGTATATATATATATGCACATGCGTACATGCCCGCATTAACTATTTTTGTTCCACGACTATAAGCATATATACATAAAAGTATTCAAAACAAGCGCTATAGATACAATATACATAAGCCTGCCAATGTAAACCTCTGAAAATAATATTTCACACAATTCTGTCACAGTTGAGCCCTGAATACAACGGAGCATCAAACAGCAGCAACAGAAGACAAAAGATACTGTGCACGCTTCGGCCTAAAATACTCAGATCACGAAATCACACAGCCAGTTACCAACACTAGTCTAATGCTGAATCAGCAGTGCTCCTATTGTTGGAGCATCTGTAGTGTCTGTGTTTCTTACACATCCTGAGCTTTAAGCCAATAGTGAATAGTGAGAAGACAGGATGGGACAGGACCAGATGCTCCCCTATAGACAAGTGTGGGAATGTGACCGTGCAAAGGTCCCCATGACCAGGAGTCTTGATCAGCTCTGAGGTTCGGAGCTGACTCAAAGTATACATTGTCATCTAAGTTTAGAGAGACCATCCTGTCCGCTTTAGCTGACAGCAAAGTTACGTAACACACACAAGAGTAATTTCATAGAGGGTGTGAGGCAGTGCGTTTGGCATTACTTTTGCCATAGCCAATACCAGAAAGTGGCCGCTTTTGGTTAGGACATGGACTTGAGATCTGTTTCAATAAAGATTGCTCTATCATTCCACCCAGCCTTGCTGCCACAGAATTCTTTCATTATCAAACTACACACCGACACCTTTGATGGAGACAGCCCAGACACAACAGGTGGCTGTTGACAACTTGGACACACGACAGGGGTCCAGAGACTGATTTTCACCCTAACTGGCCAGCAAGGTGAGCTTTTTCGCTGTAGGGGTCAAACTCAGGCCCTGGATGGAACTGTGTGTGTGTTTTCCAATGGCTGTCAAACTGTAAATTACCAAAATGAGGGGACATGGGCAACAGGTGTTTAGTTTGTTGATACAAATCTGTCTATTTTTTTTAAATTAAGGGAATTAAAGAGAAAAAGGAGAAATTCATGGAGTAGAGATTAGTGGCAGGCATGGTGCCTAGCCTACATTCTCATAAATCATGCATGAGATTGGTCACTATTTCCTACATGCTAAGTTGTCTCAAATAGAAAAGTGAAGAAGAGAAGAATGTCAGGATAATATAGACAGAAGAAAAGATGAATAAGAGGATAAAAGAAATAAGAGAATAAGAGAAACTGCTGTGGCATCAATGACTGAACTGATGGCCATCCAATGCAGACAGTGACAAGCAAGGCGCTGAGCTTACAATGTCATAAGACATGCGGGGCATTGGTCGTCACTGGCTGCATGGTTCAGTTGTCCCAAAGATTAGAAAACAGTATGAAAGCCTGGCCAGGCAGAAAGAGAGATGTGATGAAGACCACAAAGGAAAAGTCAGGGAGAAATGTTCATGTCAAATCAAACAGATAGTTGTGACAGGAGAAAATTCGTCAAGTCCGCCAAGTCAAGGGTGCGTGTAACACTTGTGGACTCTAAGTGATGTGGTATTGAGTTAGTTAAAATAATAAGTGTTATGGCAGTTGGTTGACTCTAGTGCTTAGAGGCCTTGTCCTCAGTTTGAGTCAAAAGCCGAATTGCAGTGCATGTGGTGTGTGATGTGTGAGTTGTGATGAAATTAAGATGAGTCTTAAAAGATGTGTTTGGGGCCCGGTTTTGTGAAATGTTTAGTGTTGTTTGTGCTTATTCCTCTGAAGCTGTGTGTGGATGGTGAGAGTCAGCTAAAGTTGATGTGAAAGCTGAAGTGACAGTTCGGTCCTGTCACAGTTTCAAAATGTGGATAAGTGAGTGAAAAAGTTATTTATCAATAAAATTTCCTTTCCCTCCATTCTAAACTGAGTAGTATGCTTTATAGGTGTTTTTCACCTTCAGCTAAGAAATAAATAATAATAATTCAATAACTTCTCAGTCTGGGATCATTAAAGTAATTCAATTCAATTCAATTCTATTCTAAGGTTGTCACTGTAAATCAGGTCTCAAAGGATTTGCCCAATAAGATATAGGTGAGACAGAATTAATGCAGAACTGTACAGGACTTCACTTAGAGGGAATATTAATTGGTGTAAACTGGCTGTATAACAAAGGAAAGGAAGAATTGGTGGTATGGAAATGTACTCATCAATAAAGTTATCATTTATATGCACAAATATCACTATTAATCACATAAAAGAGGAAATTATGGTAGAAGTAATAATGAGAATCTAAGGAGATAGTAAACAGAGAGAAGGTGAAGAAAATAGGCATAAATTTATAGAACGTTGAAAATTAGGTTAAATATTTATATTAGATGTGCATTAAAATTAAATGCATCCTTGTTGAATTTGGATCAGAGGGATCCAATTGAGCGCTCTTTGTCACTATTGAGCGGTGTATGAGTAGTTACCGGGGAATGTTGTTTGACTTGTTTTAATGTGCAGAAGTTAAATGAGTATGCTAAGTAAGCATTTGTGAACATACGGACAATTGTTTATTGGGTCGATTGATACAGCTAGTCAAAGTATGAAATTGTTCTTTTATTCATTTGAATTTCCAAATATCTGAGTGGGAAGCTCTGATGAAAAGTAAAGGAAAATTAGTTGAATTTTGTCAAAAGAAATTTGATGCAAAATTTGAAAACATAAACCATTACAGATCTGAAGACAATGACAATTAAATGTATAACTGGGTATTTAAGTATATTGGGGAACTTCATCCAAAAGCCGTTTATTTTTGTACAGAGTTTAAAACCAAATCCTACATATTGATTTTGCTATAAAAACACCTCCTCAGAGCAAATGCTTGAATTAAAATGAATTAAGGGACAAAGTTGCTGTGGGCCTGTCAATTTTTTTCATTTAAGTCAAAGCTGTCGTTATAAAATGCTTGTTTTAATGTTGGCAGATGAAAGGGGTTACTTTATGATTGACAATGAGCCGATCCAGTTCTCTTTTGTCACTCTGCAGCTGAGAGTTCAGAGTGCACAGGTCCGGAGAGAAAGGAGGGCCCCCTAAGCCCCCTACCACACTTAGATGCAGATAACCAACATAACTGTTTAAAGCTGTCATGATTTCTGTGTCTGTGTAATTACCTGGATGGTGATAAAGAAGCAACACTTTTGGCTTCTTCTTAGTACGGATGAAAGAATAGGGATGAACAACAATCACCAGAAACTGTTGCGAATGCTGGCATCATCCACCTGTGTGGTCCACACTAAATCTGCCAGGCTAGTGCGATTTTATCCACAAACTCTTTAAGCACACACATGGACACACCCCCTTGAGGTAATCCTGTTAAGACAGAAACACACACACACACACACACACACACACACACACACACACACTTCCAGGCAGACACACATGCTCATACACTCACATACGTTTAATGCTACAACAATTACATGCACACAAAGTCTTTTTGCACATACATGTGGAGTACTAATCAGGAAAGAATTACAAGGAAAGCTTGGGAACTGACTGAGCAACTATAATATATCATCGGTTGTTAACAGTGTTTTTATTTATTATTTTTAGTATATAGTTCAATTTAATTTTGGATGATTTGATAAACGCTGTGGAGTAGATGGTGGGGAGATTAGTGCAGACATTGGAGACAATTTGCCAGTTCACAGTGGGAACTGGTGGACTTTTAGGTTTCTATTTTCATTGTCTCCCAGATATCCGAATTTAGAAAGAAAAACAAAACAAACAAAAAAAAAAAAACAAAGAAAAACACATTACTGGTTTTATCTTTATAAATAAAAAAGTGAAACGATATAATTTCACAATGCTGAAAATGAACTACCCCTGTTGGTGTGGTGTAGTAAAGTAACCCCCTTATTAAAGAAATGCCATATGCGCTGGCCGGGAATTGATCAACCCTGGCCGGTGGATGGGACCCTTAATAAATGTACGATGGAGAGAGGACTCAGATGCAGAATGGCAGAAGTAAGAAATGCTTTGAGACAAACAGGACACACAGACATAAAACACAAAGAATGAAAAGCGCTCCCGAAGGAGGAATCCTACACTGAACTGAAAACTTTAGCTATGAAACGTAAATAGAAAACAAAATCACTCTGAAGAGGTCAGCACACAGGCTATGAAATTCACTACTCTGAATACTATAAAAGGTACAACAAAAGGCGATCCACGTGGAGGAAAACAAAAGGCTATCAAATATCAAATCTATGAAATCAAACACTAACCAGAAATTTACAAAATCAAAATAACTCATCCTTAACTGAGACAAATGGCAAGACTGTGAAACAAGGCTTCAGTACACGACTGAGGACGAAATACTTTGGCGACACAGACAGGGGAAGACAAAGACTTTATACACATGGGGGAGGGGAACACAGGTGAAAACAATCAAGGATTAGGGATGACGTCAGACCAGGGACACAAGAGGATGGGCAAGTGACCTGAAACTAGTGGAGAGTTACTTTTCAAAATAAAACATGAAATTCACAAGACAAAAAGCCAAGACAGGACATCCCTCACCGCGATGTGACACCTGGAAAGCAGTCTTTCCATCACAGTTCTTAAAGTGAAGATGTTTAAAATCAATGACTTTTGTGAACGAGTGTGCAAATTACAATTTCTAAATGAGATAAAATTGTGAGATAATCAGGTAAAACATGCAGTAGGGCCTTGTAGATAAAACTCATGCAGTGCTGACCCCTCCTTACAGATAAAGATGGCCATCCAACTCTGTCGTAAAGAACACAGTGATGAGTCTTAAACCCCAGTAATAAAACGAAATACAAGATGATACATACAAAGTTGAGAAAGCAGCGTGCATGTAGATGACATCCGCATAATCTACAGATATAAAAGTGGCCTGAACAAGTTGTTTTCTACATTTTAAAGTAAAACAAGCTCTATTACGATAATGTTAGTTCAAGTTAGTTAGTTCGGAAATATTAATTTTTCAAAGATAGCTTTTAAATTGGAAACCCTTTCAAAAGGAGTCTCATTGAATGTAGAGATACTACTGTTTATAAGAGAAGGTGACAATCTTGTGAATAATATGCATTTTGTCTTTTTGGGATTAAATAGTAATTTGAGATCAGTCATGGCTTGCTCTAAAAGGTGAAAATTGGACGGTAATCCAGAGGTAGTTAAAACAATACAAGTGCTTGTGTCCAAATATAGGGTGGAGCAAAAGAAGTGTAAAAAGGGACAGAAAAAGCTAATGATATCTGAAGAGAGTGAGAGACAAGCTTGTGGAGGAATCAGGTCCTTGGGGTGTGAGGCCCAAACAGGTTCAGTTGAATGGTTGAGTCAATAGCCAAAACAAGCTCTGCTCAGCTCTAGTTGTACAATTGTGGGACCACAAGGAGCAGCTATGAAAACAAACCAGAATGAGTATCTTGGCGAAGAATATGACATTGAGGCATCCCACACGTGATGCTGACGATGGCCAAAAATTATGAACAGAAACACGTATGAGCAATGATGACAGAATCAGAAGATGCCACTTTTGTTCCAACAAAAGACAACCCTGCCATTTGGGAAAGTAAAGGTCAGAATTTCTTGAAAATTATCAGACAACTTACAGGCGGTACAACTGACACAATAATTAATTTTTAGTGTCAAGTCAGATGCGGATTGCCTGAAGAAATGTTGAGACAGGTTCGAGAATGTTTGTGGTTACAACACGCCACTGACATTGGACTCATGATGTCAACAAAGCCCGGAGCCTGACCTCCATGGAAGAACCAGTGTTCACCGAAGGAGCCAACCCAGGGGACTGAACCACAAAGTAAAGGGCTGCTACAAGTAAATGTCTTGAAGATAACTCAGATTCCTCAGAGCAACACACCAGTGTTTCCTGGAAAGAAACCAGATGACTTAGTCCATGGTTTAAGAGCAGTGAATGACGTTGTGACTGACTTTCTGGCATGTGTACCTGATCCACATGCCTTATTGGCTCAGCTTCCTCCAGAAGTTATGCACATGTGTCATGAGGACTCAACTAAATTACTGCAGATTGTGGCACAAGAGGCACACATGTTGTCCCAGGAATAACTACAGTATGTACAGTATCAGGTTACTCATCTGGGCCAGATAACAATTCAGGGACACAGGGAATAACAAGCTTCACTTGGACACTGGATGGCCACGTGGCATTCGAAACATTTTATTAAAGATTACAGGAGGTATCAATGCTTGCGCTGTCAGATTACTTTAAATGTTTTGTATTATATGTATCTGCATCCACTGGGAGTAGATTTTCATGTGCAGTTCTCTGTCAGCAGTGGCCCAGTGTTTAATCAGAGGGGCATATTAAAAAATGGAAACAAATGATATTCAAAGATTAAATACTTTAAATTTGCTTTACATTAAAATCATACAAAAGTTTATTTTGTACATAAAGAGTGCATCAATTGAAACAATGCTGCAAAAGGTGGGCATGGACCCCTGACCCTTTCATACCAGTTCATACCACTTCATCTGTCCCCTGTCCCCCATCAAAGTGGTTGGGAATATGTTCAACTTGGGCTGCACTGCTACGTTGTTCTTGGATTTGCTGATAACTGTGGAAAGATGCACAGTAAACATGGGGCACAACTATACTGCCCTACAAATCAAAAAGGCAGTAACTGCATTTTTGGTCGAAAATTAGCTATTATCATTTTCATGACATTCAAGGCATCCTTTGTTATGTGACAAAATGTCTTATCTCAATTGTGTGTTGTTTTGGAGAAAAATGGTAGTTGAAAATGTTAAGTAACTGCGAAAAGTCCTTGTGAAAGAAAGCAAATGTACAGTAACGTCCATTACTGTATTCTTGCTTTGTTTCATGTCAGTTACCGTACTTTTGCTTTGTTTTACTTCACCTAAAAAGAATTGTGACGTTACTGTTTCAATGGTGAACACAGACAGCTACGGCTGATTTCCTGGCATCCTCACGCGACAGTTTTGACATTTTATCTACGATTTCACCCATCTAACTTCACACACAAATCTGTTTGAGATGGCACTATCCCGCGGAAAGAAGATGGTCAAACTGGCACTGAAAAGAAACTACCCAGAGTATGGTAAGTAACAGTAACCGAAGCATTTAGATATAATATAAACACCTGTCAGCTGTCAGCAGTCAGCTTTCAGCTAGCTATGGTAACTGACAGTTGAAGTTTGCGTTTGCTTACCTGCTCCCAGCTCCCGCGCCTCCCTGCTCCTAGCTGTAACTTTATCCTCTGTAACTTCACATCATCGCCGATGCGATGTCATCGTTTTGTTGTTCAAAGTCATACTCCCACCAGCAGTGAAAAAATATCAAATAACCAGAAAAAGCACTCGGAGAGCACAAACTTCTGTCTTTATGCATCAGTGCTTTCAATAAACATTGAAACATTACATCATTACAACATTATTTACGTCCCCTTGGCTCTTAGGCTCAGACACATTGGTTCCTGTTCCTAACCATTTATTTATTGCACGGTTTCTTCTTCTCAATATAAGAGTATATTTAATTTAAATTTCATTAATTATAATAATAAGTTATCTCCCTTCAAGGTGTGGTCAGTGATTTTAAGTGGGTTAGAACACATTTTTTAACACTTTTTATATGGGCCTACCTGATATAGGCAGAAGTTCAAATCAACATTACTTCCCAAGTGACATCACCATAAAGATGATGCATTCAGACTACCTGGATAAAGGAAATGCCTGCTCATACGAAACACACAGGAAGGTTGTAAAGGACAAGAAAATCAGCTTCGCCAAACTTGGGGAAGGGGGAGTGACTGGGACTGATTGGAACATGCTGAACATGAGACAGGTCACACAGGAGAGAATACAAACACAGATTGCCCGGAGTGCCAAAGGTGGCAAAAACACAAGCAGTCTCCGCTAGAGAGCCGCCTCAGCCACCAGGCAGATGCAGAGTGGGACTGGCCTGACAACACATCCGTTAGGAGTGTGGACCTCCAGAAGTTCATAATGCTGCCATGCATGCCAGGGGTCAAGTAGTCTGTATTTACCCACCGCATTATGGCATACCATGAAACCTTTGCCTCAATGGGAAAGAGAAAAAACAAGAAGAACACCATGTCTGTCTTGTGGCATGAGGGAACAGCAGGGCGAAGTGCAGCAGAAATAACATCGGCATACATAACAGCATTGGAGAAGGAGAGGGATGTACGCCACAGCATATTCTGGGTGGACAATTGCAGTGTGCAAAATAAAAACTGGGGCCTGATATCCTCACTCATCACCCTGAATTTCTTTGAGCAGGGACACGCTTTTATGAGCGCCAACAGTTTCTACCATGGTGTCGAGCAGCAAATGAGGAACCATCCATGTGTTGTGGTGTATGACTTTGAGGACTTTGTCAGTGTTGTGGCAAGCTCCATCTCCAGAAGGTGGATGTTGTCCAACTGCAGAATGCCAATGTGCTGGATTGGAGGGATGGCCATTCCACTACCAAGGTGAAGAAGGCACAAGCACCAAAACTTGGGGAGATGGCGGAGATCCAGGTGCAGCGTGACTCCAAGAGTCTGTTTTTCAAGCTATCCCATACGGAAACCGAATTCACAGAATTGGACTTCCTCATGAAGAGATTCACACTGAAGTTGCCCACTCTTTTGCGACCACAGGATAGAGGGGTTGAGGAGTTCAAGAAGAGCAACATTATCAACAATCTTTGTCCTCTGGTGTTCTGGTATTCCCTGCCTGTGAGCAATGTTGTGGAGGATGAGGAGTAGTAACCATATGAAATGCTTTCAGTTACATGTAAATACGAATTGACATATTAATGTTTACATAAAAATGGATAATAATTGCATATATTTGCAGCTATATTATATGTTGATTAATGACAAATGTTCGATATAGGCACTATAAATTCAATTAAGGTGTTCACCAATGTATTTAATCAATTAAGGTGTTCATCAAATTGTATTATTATTATCATTATTATCATTATTATTATTATTATTATTATTATTATTACTATTATTATTCCCCTGACTGATTATTTAAAAAAAACTTGCTGTGGATTATTCATTCAAAGTTGGACTTAAACTCATGACTGTTCTATAAATTTTCTTTCTGCATGATTTCAACATTTCTATGGTCAAAATAGCTAAATGTACAAATTTCCTGTTCAAATACATGAGAGAACGGCGAGTTAAAGCAGCGATCACCCGTGCCTCACCTCTGAAGGTGCTGTGCCACACACACTGACTGACACAGGCAGTTGGCACATTTGATTACACATGTGCTACACATGCTGACCTTCCACAGTCTAATATATTTAATGAATGTATGTGACATACTTAGACCTTATGATAGGCCATAAAGGCGCAGTGACAATGCACAGGGTGAGGCAGAAAGTACCGTGCCGCACTGGTGCGGAGCTCCATAGGCACAACGCACGTCGCTGCATGCTCTTCTTCTACGCAGAGGAAATTGAAATACAGTGGGTGCCTTGACTTACGAGTTTAATTTGTTCCGTGACAGAGCTCGTATGTCAAATCAATTTGCTAACGTGCATGTGTAGGGGTGGGTAAAAATATCGATTCATCTATGCGTTGCAATACATTTTTTTCCCAATTCAATATCAAGTCAGAAAATCCTCTAAATCTATTCAGGCAAACAGCGGCCCCGACCATCCGCTGTCCCTCGCCTGACGCTTCTCGGTCCCCGCCTCCAGCAGCTGGAAGCGCCTCGTCTGCAACCTTGCTCAAGGGTCGGAGGGTGATGCGCCGGGGAAACACCGTCGGAGCTGCGGAGGCGGGTAGCCAATGTCTGACGCACCGTTCTTTCGGAGTCTCACCCTGGTCAGATTTTTTAATTAGGGCCCGAGCAGGGAACCCCTGCGAGGACCCTATTGTATTTCAAGGGATTCTTTATTAGGGCCCGAGCAGGGAACCCCTGTGAGGACCCTATTGTATTTCAAGGGATTCTTTATTAGGGCCCGAGCAGGGAACCCCTGCGAGGACCCTATTGTATTTGAAGGGATTCTTTATTTTTTTATTTTTAGGGCCCGAGCAGGGAACCCCTGCGAGGACCCTATTGTATCTGAAGGAATTCTTTATTAGGGCCCGAGCAGGGAACCCCTGCGAGGACCCTATTGTATTTCAAGGGATTCTTTATTAGGGCCCGAGCAGGGAACCTGCGAGGACCCTATTGTATCTGAAGGAATTCTTTATTTTTTAATTTTTTTTATTTATTTATTTATTTTTCTTCGGATGAAATGATTGCCTTTTTCACTGCCTGAACATACCCCAAAACTCACCAAACTTGGAATATAAGTCCCACCGGGCGAAAAATTTTATAATCTATTGTCGTCCTGAATTTCCAACACTAGGTGGCGCTGTTATTAAGCACAGTGCGTTTTGGCTAATAACTCCCATATACCTTGTTCGCACATTCAAAAACCTTATATCCACACGTTCAGTGAAGTGGGCTGAGTCTCGTGGTATAGGCCACGCCCATTTCCGCCCACCGTTTTTTTTTGCTACGTTGCAAAATGTCGAAAACCTACTTTTTCGAACTCCTCCCAGGCGATTTCACCGATTTGCACGAAACTTGGCACACAGCATCTGTGGACCCTCCTGACAAAAAGTTATTAAAAGAATTTTGATAGGCCAAACAATACTCACGTTATTAAATAACAACTTCCTGCAGATTTCCTGCCAAACTGGAAGTGTTGGATATCTCCACAACGGTGTGTCCAAATGACATGACACTTAAGTTTATACTTCTACATGACTAAATGAGCGTGCGTCCAAAAGTCTAGGTGATTACCACAAGGTGGCGCTCTTTAAATTCGAATAGTTTATATCTCCACATCGGTTGGGCGGATTGACACCAAACTTGGTATAGTCATTGCCACTGGCCTCTTGAGGATATCTGACAAAGGACTTATCAATCGGCCACTAGGTGGTGCTCTGGTGCCAGTTTAATTTTATTTTTGGCCTTGTGACCACACCATAACACTTATGGGAATGAAATTCATAGAGGTGGTATAGACTGGCCCCTGCAACTTACACACCAAAAATGACCAGCAGGTGGCGCTATTTTCCACTTGAAGAGTTTTTGGCCCATAACTCGCACATAATGTGTCACACATTGATAAACCTTATATCTCCATGTTCCCTGCATCCAGCTGAATTATTTGGTGTAGGCCACGCCCACTTTCGAGTTAACTTTCAGTTCGCAAAATTGCGACAAATGGAAAACCTACTTTTTCGAACTCGTCCGAGGCGATTTCACCGATTTGCACGAAACTTGGTACACAGCATCTGTGGACCCTCCTGACAAAAAGTTATTAAAAGAATTTTGATAGGCCAAACAATACTCAAGTTATTAAATTACAATTTCCTGCAGATTTCCTGCCAAACTGGAAGTGTTGGATATCTCCACAACGGTGTGTCCAATAGACATGAAACTTAAGTTTATACTTCTACATGACTAAATGAGCATGTGTCCAAAAGTCTAGGTGATGACCACAAGGTGGCGCTCTTTAGATTCAAATAGTTTATATCTCCACATCGGTTGGGCGGATTGACACCAATCTTGGTATACTTATTGCCACTGGCCTCTTCAGCATATCTCACAAAATGCTTATCAATCGGTCTCTAGGTGGCGCTCTGGTGCCAGTTTAATTTCATATTTGGCCCTGTGCCCACACCATAACACTTGTGGAAATGAAATTCATAGGCTTGGTATAGACTAGCCCCTGCAACTTACACACCAAAAATGACCAGCAGGTGGCACTATTTTTTATGTGTAAGCGATTTTGGCCCATAACTCACACATAATGTGTCACACATTGTTAAACCTTATATCTACTTATTCCCTGCATTCAGCTGAATTATTTGGTGTAGGCCACGCCCACTTTCGAGCTAAGTTTCCGTTCGCAAAATTGCAACAAATGCAAAACCTACTTTTTCGAACTCCTCCTAGGCCATTTGACCAATTTGCATTACATTTTGCGTGAAGCATCTATGGACCCCCCTGACAAAAAGTTATCAAAAGAATTTTGATAGTCCTTAAAACGGCCGAAAGATAAAACAACAAATTCCTGCATATTGTGTTGAAAGCAGACAATCTTGCACATCTAAAAAAAATATTGTCTGATTATCACGTAAATGTTCATAATTGTGTTCCATTGACTGTTGAAGCTCTGTGTAAATTTTGGTGCAAATCAGCCAATAGAAAGCGATCAGGTCGCAGTCTGATTAGTTTGAATGGAAAGTAAATGGGAAATTCTTAAAATCCTCTTCAAAACTCATCGACTTTCGACCTCTTCTTGTGCTTCATGCTTTGAGCTACAGATACCATTCCACCTTTTAAAGAGTCAGAAGACCTTAAACTGTTGGGCCTGTATTCAGTTTTTAAAAATCTCTTACGGTTTCCAAACCATCACAGTTTTAGTTTAAGGATTTTTAGGCCTTCTTCTGATTTTATCACGGGTGTGTATTGCGTGAGCTAGAGTGTGTGACATCATTGCTACAGTGTAGAGCAGCTGGAAGAACTGGAGAAAAAATTCTCTTCAGCTACTGGACGATGATACTTTCAGCCTCTTCCTGAAACTATTTCATTGCATTATGCCTCGTGTGGACATTTTCGTCAGCTAGCTCCAGAAGCGGACCATCAACTCAGTCTTTGTCTGGGGAATTGTGCAGCAGTACACGCTCTTTTTTTCTGTCTTCAGCGTGCATTACTTAACCCTCATGTTGTGTTCGTTTCATGTTAAACAATTTTGTGTTCCCGGTCAAAAATGACCGTTCCATTTAAACTCATCATTAGAATTGTAAAAATACATAATTATCACTATTTGTTGTGTTAGATCTTTTTTATCAACTTCAGTTCTTGTGAACATTACAAGTTTTGAACTTCTATTTGTTATTTATGGCCTGTATACCTCACTGATCTGACCGTATACATCTTGAATTCGAGTTCTAAAAAGCATAATTTCTGGATTATTTTGACTATAAAATATAATCAGATGAAACATAGTATATTGTTTATCACAGACTACTTTGGGTCAAATTTACCAAGGACATTTGTTTTGAAACCATTTCATTTTTTTATATAGTCACATAAAGTAACACTAGTCGTGTTCCTGGTCAAAAGTGACCGGAATATTTTATTTGTGTACAGAGGAAATTATCCCAAAACAGTTTCACAATATTACAAGATCAATGTCTTAATACATTAAAGAACAACTAACAAGAACAATAACATTACAATATTCATGACTCTATCAGATGTTTTTCCCCTGCTTCCATCTTGGATTCACCTCCATCCACAGCACAAATGCATGGAATATATAGACACATCTAACATGTTGAAAAACACCACCATGGGCCAACGAGCTGTCTTCCTCTGACAAGAGTATGTGCCAGTCACCTGCTAAAGTACACAAAGTAGATAAAATCATAAATACATACAAATGATACCTCATTTATCATATTGAAATGGAAATAACTAACTCAGTGTTGTTCATGAATGTAATGTGTACTCCACCAAAACCAAGTCTTACTTTTATAGTGCAGTTCAAACAATCTGATGATAGAAAGATATACATGAAAAATAAAAATCAACATACCTTATCAAGGTTGTCAACTCTGCCTTTGTTCCTGTTGTAATCCGGGATGGCATTGGGTTTCTTGTCCTCCCTGGTGATCACAGCGGCATGTGCAGAGTCGTCATCAGGAGCATATTTTTCCTTTTCTTTGGACAGTAGGACACAAGAGTGTCCTCACTGTCAGTTTCCTGGCATCTCTCCTCCTCACCAGTGTGGTGATCACATATGTAATCAATATCCTCACTTATGGTATATCGACATGCCATGGTGCTGCCACACAATGAACTGTGAGCAAGGGCTCAAAAAAGCATTCATATAGGCTGCCAAAGCTGCGAGAAAAGTCCAATATTATTGAAACAATGCTGCAACTTTATGAGAACAGGTGATGTTCCCGTGGGAGAGAGACTCTGCTGGGCTAAGGTTCCCATGGTGGTTGCCTGGGACCCAAGGTGTGTGTGTGTGTGTGCGTGCGTGTGTGTGTGTGTGTGTGTGTGTGTGTGTGTGTTGGCGTGTGTGTGTGTCCATATGACAAATGAGGATGTACCTGAGATCAGTTTTTTACACTAAATGTAGTCACCCCCATTCATTTCTAATGACTGGTCATTTTTGACTGGGAACACCAAGAGTGTACAAAAGTTGAATAAAATACACAAAATTGTATGTAAATAAATACTATTTATTTTGTGTGTTGAAATCCTCTTTGTGGACAAAGTCATGGACTCTTAGGTCAGTCTGATCAAATTAAGTACATTTTTCAGAGATAAAACTTTTAAATCAGTCAGATTTGACCGGAACACAACATGAGGGTTAATGCCAGCGGGAGCAGGCCACCAAATTATTCAGAAACGGCTTCTTCGAGGCGTTGCGTGCAGAAGCCCTGACGGCAGCATGCCCCGAGGTGCGTGGACTGCGAGGGCCCGACCAACGCAACGAAATGATTGCATTTTTGACTACCTGAACATACCCCAAAACTCACCAAACTTGGAATATAAGTCCCATCCAGCGAAAAATGTTATAATCTATTGTCGTCCTTAATTTCCACCACTAGGTGGCGCTGTTATTAAGCACAGCGCGTTTTGGCTAATAACTCCCATATACTTTGATGAGGCTCTGTGTAAAATTTGGTGCAGATCGGCCAATAGGTGGCGATTTGGTCGCAGTCTAATTAGTTTGAATGGAAAGTAAATGGGAAAATCTTAAAATCCTCTTCAAAACTCATCGCCTTTCAACCTCTTGTTGTGCTTCTTGCTTTGAGCTACAGATACTATTCCACATTTTAAAGAGTCAGAAGACCTTGAACTATTGGGCATGTATTCAGTTTCTAACAATCTTTAACGGTTTTCAAATCATCACAGTTTTAGTTTCAAGGATCTTTTAGGCTATCTTGTGATTTTATAATGGGTGTGTATTGCGTGAGCTAGAGTGCCTGACATCATCGCTACAGTGTAGAGCAGCTGGAAGAACTGGAGAAAAATTTCTCTTCAGCTACTGGACGATGATACTTTCAGCTTCTTCCCGAAACTATGTCTTTGCATTATGCCTCATGTGGACATTTTCGTCAGCCAGCTCCAGAAGTGGACCATCAACTCAGTCTTTGTCTGGGGAATCATGCAGCAGTACACGCACTATTTTTGACTCCAGCGTACATTACTTCATACCAGCGGGAGCAGGCCACCAAATTATACAGAAACACCTTCTTCGAGGCGTTGCGTGCGGAAGCCCTGACGGCAGCATGCACCGAGGTGCGTGAACTGCGAGGGCCCGACCAACACTGCTCGCAGCTTTAATTTGAGATTACTTTTTTAATTTAAGAAATTATCAACAGGTACTCTAATGATTTATTATATCTCGAAAAATGTGTTAGTTGGGACACTCGTAAGTCAAGGTACCCTGTACAGGTTTCTATTTTGGGTTCATATTTGAATTCATATATTTTTACATCGGACTCCAGTCAGTGCCTCACCAGTCATGAACCTTACTGCATGTCACTGGGTGTGATAGTCCCTCCTGGCTACATTCCAACTCCAAAAGACCCCATGCGTGAGCTAGTTATGGACTTTGTTGACATGATAAAACCAATTGGAGGTTAGAGATACATGCTAGCCGATGTAGACAGATTTTCGTCATGGCCTAAAGCTTGTCCTACCAAGTGGAAGGATGCTCAGTCTATTGCCAAGTTCTAATGTCGGGAGGTCATAAGCCGCTGGGGACTTCCAGATCACATATCCTCAGATAATGAGGGAGAGTTTGTGGATAACACTGTAAAATAAATTCTACAACAATTGGGAATTCAAGAGGTCTATCATCCTCAAAGCCAAGGTATTTGTGAGAAGGAAAAAAAAAATGAATGGTGTTCTGAAAAACCGCATTGTCAAAATCTGCCAACATACAGGTCTAAATTGTGTAGCATTGCATTAATGGAATGTCACTCGAGTGAACTTTGAGATTTACATATGACAACCTCATGAATTGGTCATGGGTAGACGGATGCCTACACTTTGTTTTCGCCCCATCCCAGGCCCCACTACAATAAAATGGGATGAAATATATACAAAATAAATATAGAGAATACACTTTGTGGTGACATTCAGTGACTAGTTATTCAGCCTGTATGCTACAAGGGTGCGTTGCTCCACTCAAATATCCACTTAGCCCTAAAGTTGTTGAAGTCATCGCACCTGTCTATTATAAATCAAGGTGCCATTTTGAATTGCTAATCTCGCCATGTTTCATCTTGTTGGAAAATGAATCAAAGGGAGGCGGAGATCATTAAAACACCTTAGAGTCATAGGTGAAGCTGGTCAACAGATGGTGTGATATTAATGTTAAAAATTGTTATCAGACTGAATTTTCAATTATAGATTTAACAAATGCATATTTTAGCACTCCTGATCATCCGGACTTACAGTTCTGGGTTGTTTTTGCTATCAATGGTCAACTTTATTTTTGGATGCGGATACCATAGGGTTTCCTCTCCAATCCATTTTGTGTTTGCAGTGGAAGTGAGATCTTAGCATTAGCAGCCACTGTGTGATAATGCACGTTTGACAGGTGAGGTTGGGACAGAGATGCACTTTCTCCTATGTGAAAAATTCGATGACACGAGACACATTTATTTGAACAAATTCAGCTCTATAACCTCAGATTTCAAAGAGCTAAATGACAAATCAAAACTAATCAAAGCTGCAAGCAGCGATGAACGGGTCCTCGCAGTCCATGCGTGTCTTGGCATGCTGCTGTTGATGCATGCTGCCGCTGGGCTTGTCAATGCAACACCTTCCGTTGAGGATGTTTTTCCTGTGATTTGGTGGGCTGCTCCTCCTGCCGGTATAAACAATGTATGCTGAAATCAGAAGATCTCCCTGCAATCTACTCAAAGAACAAATAATGAGAGGAGTACAGTATTTGACCCTATAGATTGCTAAAGAGCATGATAGCTTCACCACAGTAAATCATTCGATCTTTAAACTCTAATGAGTATGGTCACAATCACAACAAATAGACTGAGTTGCAAAATCGGCATTACAAAGGAAATATTCATCATTAAGTCCTCACAAACCAAATGTAGCTGCAGTGCAAGCAAAGTGCAGCTAACGACTACAGAGACACAGGCTACTGAGCTAACTCAAACTCACACAACATATTTCAATGTAAAATAACACAAACTATAATAGTGATCAAATTATCCATAACTACGCGTAGAAACCACTTACATTTCCTCAAGAACGCACACATCATTAGGGAAACACACAGAAAGTCAATGCAGCTTCACAGGGTCTGCTCACTGATTGGTCTGCTGCATTTCAGTGTGACTGAGCACGTCCTGACTTGTTCACTGCTAGTTGTCTTTGCGCCACTAGAGGGTGCTGTGGGACCTTTACCTGTAGTGCTTTCTTACACTTTCTGTGGCTATGCTGGAGCAGTAGCAGGGGCAAAGTAGAAAATGTCCCCATTAGAATGAATGGGAAAATGCCTCCCAAACTCCTGCCATTTTTAGAAAAAAATGAATGGTTATGGCCAAAATATTTTTTTCTAGCTGCTCTCCGCTCTGATGTCACGCACTCTAGCTTCTGACTCGTTAAAAGGTGGAATGGTGTCTGTAGCTCAAAGTATGAAGCACAAGAAGAGGTTCAAAGTCAATGAGTTCTGAAGAGGATTTGAAGATTTTCCCATTTACTTTCCATTCACACTAATTAGACTGCGACCAGAGCGCCACCTATTGGCCGATTTGCGCCAAATTTTCGTTGTGGAGATATAAAATACTTCAATTTAAAGAGTGCCACTTTGTGGTCATCGCCTAAAATTTTGGACAGGGCCTCAAGGGCTCATGGGGGAAGTAGTAATGTGAGTTTAAAGTCATTAGACCACACCAATGTGGAGATATGCAAAACTTCCTGTTTTGAATCAAATCTGCAGGAAGTAATTTAATAACTTGAGTATTGTTTGGCAGATCAAAATTATTGAAATAACTTTTGTCGAGAGGGTCCACAGATGCTGTGTGACAAGTTTTGTGCAAATCGGTAAAATCCCCTAGGAGGAGTTCGAAAAAGTAAGTTTTCGACATTTCGCAATGTAGCAAAAAAAACCGTTATGTGGAAATGGGCGTGGCTTATACCGCTAGACTCAGCACAATCCAGAGAACACGTGGATATATATAATGGTTTCTGAAGTATCTGGGAGTTACAAGCCAAAATGCACTTGCCTTGGTTATAGTGCCACCTAGTGGTTGAAATTCACAACGACAACAGATTATAACATTTTTCGCCAGGTATGACTTTTATTCCAAGTTTGATGAGGTTTGGGGTATGTTCAGGCAGTGAAAAATGCGATCATTTTGGCAGAAGAAAAATAAGAATCAAAACAAATAATCCGTAGAGAAACAATGGGGACCTTGCAGGTCTACCTGCTCGTGCCCTAAAAATACACCTGGGAGAAGCAGACAGGGCGTATCTTGCTGCCCAATATATATCAACATGCCACAGCCTGAAGGACAGTGAGTGACCGACACACACACTGTATATACCAGGGGTACTCTCATACAAATCTTAAAGGGCCAGATTTTTTTCAGTGACTCAAAGGTCCATGTGTTGAGGATGGTCAGGCCACATGCAATAATACTGAAATATTCAAAACAAAATATCCTTTTCATTCAAAACAACAAAAATACAAACTAAAATAAAATGTCATTTCCATTTTGACAAATTAAAATACATAGTTGAATATTTCCTCTTTGTTTACCTTCAAACATTGTGTCCATCACTTCAGTCATGCATTCTTTTATCATTTCTGCATCTGAGAATGTGTTCTTGTGCTTACCCAAATTCCACACCACTCTAAGTGAGCACCCTATGGAAACCTTGCACAGAAACCTTGCACAGAGATCTGCAAAAGCATCCTTAAAGTCAACAGGAACACCCCCACTAACGGATGCAGAGCTGAATTAGGCCAATTTCCCCTGGTAATTCGGATCCAAAAAAGAACTTTAAAGTTCTACCAACACCTCAAATCCAGTGAGCCCAGCTCCTACCACTACAAAGCCCTACAATGCCAAGAGGAGAACAAAGAAGGGAGTCCCCTCAGCCAGCTGGTCCACAGGCTCAGCTCCAACAGCATCAGGCACCAAGACCGCCCTCACACAATCCAGCCGCACCAAATTATAGTCAAAGAAAAAGACAATTACATCAACTATTGGACATCCACAACCAAAACCCAACTGTAACTGACCCAAGACTGAGGAAAATGTTGACTATGTACAGACTCAGCGATCACAGCCTGGCCTTAGAGAGTGGCAGACACAGACAGACATGGCTGCCCAGAGAGGAGCAACTGTGTTGGCTCTGTCCACACTCACAGGTGGAGACAGAGCAGCACTTCCTGCTGCACTGTAACACATGCACAGACCTCAGAACCCAGCTCTACACCAAAATCACATGTACAACCACAATCTCTCAGACCAATCAAAAGTACATAATTTACAGGAAGAACAAAGTGTGATATGTGAATGCCTGCCACGGGAGAAGAGACAAGCTGCACAACACCTGATCTCCTCCACATGAACCAGCTGCTCCTGACTACGTTCATACCTGCAAAGTGATATATTGTTTATTATTATCATTATTATTGTTATTAATAATATTCTTGTTCTGTATTCCTGTACACTTTGGCAATATTGTGAACCACAGTCATGACAACAGACCTTGTTGAAATTGAAATTGAATTGAGAGAGTGAGTGTGTTAGTCTGGATTCTCCAAGTCACATCATCATCCACACCGGCTACAACAAGCTGAGGACGCAGCAGGAGACAGTGTCAGAGTCACTCAAAGGAGTGATAGAAAAAGCCTCCAGTACCTTCTCCAACAGTAGAGTGGTTATATCAACCCTGCTGCCCAGGAAAGAGAGAATAAAGCCAATTGAATTGAGAGAGAGAAGCTGCTGACTGATCAAGAACTCCATTAACATAACTTCCTTGTGGGGGAAAACAAGTCACCTTCCACTTGAATATCAGTCATATTTCAGAAAAGCTGAAGTTAAGTTAACTGCTTGTTAATGAGAGTTAAGAATAATCCAATATGACAGCTGTCTGTTGGCTGTTTATCTTGCTACAAATCTTAAACGTCTTCCAGATAGAATTTATTGTGACTTTGCTGTTGTAAACACTGCTGTTCCTACTAACATTCACAGTAGCAGTCACAGTGGTAATTTCTTGGTTTTGTCACATTTTTAGATGTGTAGCCTGTATTTCTAGTCTGCACTTGCACTCCCATGATTTTCTTTTTGTTATGCAAACTGTGTTGATGTGCAACCTTGGAAGATCATATCATCATAAAGCATGAAATCATATTAATCTTAGCCTACCATTTTGGAAGTCATGACTCGAAAGTCGGGAAATTGGTCTAGCTTACTGTCTTGCTAATGTAGGTTTCCTGCTACGTTAGCTGTGTGTGTGTGTGTGTGTGTGTGTGTGTGTGTGTGTGTGTGTGTGTGTGTGTGTGTGTGAGATCAAGCAGTAATTATACTGTACCATTTTAGATGCTGGCTTACTGTCGGGTTGGTTTAGTGGTAGTAGGACTAGTGTACTAGTAGTACTAGTTGCATGCAACTACCTGAGAGAGAGGCAGAGACCTTACAAGCAGCACCTGAGAGGGGAGAGACATTAGATACAACGCCTGACACAGAGGAAGCCATAGAAATCCTGGTAAATTTTGGGGAGGAAGAGTCCACAAGAAGGGAAACATGATACTGTTGGCGAAGCCATAGATGACAGTGAAGTTGAGGGGGCTACAATTAATGTAGGAGAAAAGGTCTTATCGAAAATCGAAAAATTGCACCCAGATCCTGCCCACCAACAAGCTTTTGATCTAAGATGTAATACTGGCTGTGTCAAAATGTGTGTTGATAGAGGACCATGTCAACCTGTACATAGATGTCTCAAGAATGCAGATAGACGATCATTTCAAAGAAACTGAGAGATAAGGAAAGTAATGGAGGAAGCAAAAATCTCATTGCATTTTTCAACCTCGTAGAGAAGCACTATGTGTTCTTCACTGCCTCTCCAAAAACACAGACAGCATTTGTAAAATGCCAAGAGGACCTGCACCCTGGAGAACGTGTCATTCAACCACAGAAGCTCTCTGACAAAGTGGATGGATGCTGTGGTGAAGGTCCTCACTAATTTAACAGTCCAGGAGCCTCCAGACAGTACTGCTGGTGATGCAAGAATGTACCTTAAAGCCATCGACTTTGAGTTCTTACTTTACCTTGAGATAGCCACACCAGTTTTTGACATCACTGCACTTGCCTCTGATGCACCGCAGAACAAGGGTATTGACCTGTCCATGGCATATAGTGTTGTTGGTGGAATGATGGATATCTTGTCCAATCTACAGTGTGAGAAATTACATAGCTTGTCAATTCAGTAATCAATGTGCTTTAAAGACCAGAACCAGGATATGAGAGGAGGAGGGGAGAATGCCTTTTGGTTAAGGTGTCAGAAAGCCACATGTCGAGCAATTCTCTACATGGGGGGGTTACAGGAAGGTAGATAAGATGACATTTACTGTGCTAATGAAACATCAAAGAGTCACTGTCCCGGGAAAAGCATGGTCAACTCAAACCTCAGCGAGTCACTGTTTTGGGAAAAGATGAATGATGACTGTTGTAAATGAAGGTCAGTTAAGTCAGTAACATTTGGAGGACAGGAAAGAACACTCTTGTTTTCCCTCCATGTGGCGTGTTATTAAAGAGATCTGATTCATACGCTCAAGTCTAAAATTCTTCAGAGACTTAGCCACTCTCAGCCTCATAAGGAGAATTTTTTCCACTACAAGAGAAGAACGGTTTTCCAAATTGCTCAAGAATGCCACAGAAAAGGCAGAGGCTGCTGGGATCAGCATTCTCACAGTCCCCCATGGACAGCAAAGGCAGAGGAAGGTGCCTGCAAAGTATAAACACGGTTCTGAAAGTACTACAGAGTGAAGGTGTACTATCCATTCCATGATGTTCTTTCTCAGGAACTATATAGGTTTTAAGGGAGATGGGAAGACACATGCTGTGTCTCAATTCAGGGTCTGCATCCTTCAGAAGCCGCCTTCTTTATCCTCTTTTTGGAGGATGCACCTGTTCTCTAAATATAACTTAATCCAACGCTATCAGTTTATGCTAGTAGCGAGGTTAATGTGTAGGGAGTGTGGTTGTAGTTAAAATCAATTTAATATCATTGAGGCTGCGGAATGATGGGTGAAGCTTATGATATGAGGACATTGATAATGAACTGTGATCTCATATTGTCTCTCACCACTGCACTGCACTGACTCAACACCATCGTCAGTTTATGTTTCTAGAAAGAGAGCTATTTTGTGAAATATTGCAGCCCATACAATTAGCCTACTATATTAGGGTTGTCAGTTTTTATTTGATATTCGAATATAGGTGCAGTGATGCCACATCACAACTTTATTTTGCATGCTGCAGGCCAGGAGTGCTGAGAAGAAAATGGTGAGACTGAAAACACACAATGAATGTGATGTTTTTCAAGCAGTCATACTATACATATGTCCCTAACGGGTGACATCATCTTGTGTATATTTGGGAACTTACAGAAGGAGCACTTCATTGTGGAGCATCAGTGAAGCTGCAGGCCAGGAGTACTGGGTGGACCACAGTGAGACTGAAAATATAGTAAGGTGGGTCAGGCATAATAAAACATACTAAATGGGTATTACCTTGCGATATTATTAAAGGAATCATACTAAACATTACTATTGCTATTAGTCATATTATTTGATACACCTGTGCAACATCATGCAGTGCAATACAACAGCTGTGAGATAAATTCTGCTTTTATAAATCTTATACATGTTCAGTTTTTGTTGACATTATCAGTAAGGTGTTCATTCTGCTTTATGTTATTTGCTGAGGTCACAGTGGGTGGTGGTGGTGTGCTGGACAGCATTATCTCAACAACTGTTGCTTATATTTTACCTTCAAGTATTTTAATGGAGAGGGCAAAATATCAGGAGCACTGATGAATATGATGCAAATTTCATAAATGAAGAATGTAATGATGACAAGGATGTTACATGTCTCTTTATAATGATGGTAGTTGGTGGAACAGTGATGTTTGCCAGATACAGGTAGGTGGAGGCGAAGTGATGCTGGCTTTATCCTCAAACACTATCAGCTCTTCTGGGGTTCCTTGATGTTGAACCTAGGCCACTGTTCTTACTCAGCTTCTTGGTTTGGCTCTTGCTTCCAAGATGGCCATCTTTTAAGTGTTGTTTTTTCCTGTTGTAACACTGTCTAATGTACATATAATAAAATTTACGGTCATATACGCTCTGTTTAGGCTAATCAGAAGAAATAGGTACGTTCAGGGAGGATTGATGGGACAGGACAATGGTTTAGAAAGAGTAGTTACAAAATGGCTTTATTGGCAACAGTGCCACCTTTAAGTGCAAAACATAAAATATTTCAGATGTGACTGAAATCCCTTCTTGTATCAGAAGTTATCAACAACTCAGTATATTTCGCTGCAAAATGCTTAATAGAGCAACAAAACACTTCACAGTATGAGTTGTGAAATATGGGCCCAAAATAATAAACAAAACAAGAGAGAAAATTCAGTAGAGTCCAAAAAGAGTCCAAGTAAAGTCAAATCTGGGTTTAAGTCAATGTTCAGAGTTTGTTCATCTACCCGGGTAGTGTGACTTTATGTTCTATGTCAGGGGTGGCCAACCAGTCAGAGGCTAAGAGCCACAGTTTTTACTGTGTTACTACAAAGAGCCACATCATACACATGAACTACCCCAATCCCTTCCCCTCACTCTCTTGCTCTCTCTTACACACAGAGACCTCTGCTCTGCCAGATTTACTGTAAATGTCACACATCAACATGATAATGACAAAAACTGACTCCCACAGAACTAAGACCACAGGTCAGTCATTTTCAACAATGAACACTGTATGCACTGTCTCACAAACAAACTCTCAACTCTCTTCAATGTTCAGTTCATGTCTACAAACAAAAATATAATATAGGGTTTTTCTATAAGTGAACACTCTCAAAGTGCAGACTTTCTCAACCAAAGTGCACAATTTCTCAAAGTGCACACTTTTATAATAAAAAAAAAACACTTAATACTTTTAAACTTTACTTTTATACTTTTTCTCAGCAAATCCACAACTGCAATAACCATTGTGACCAGCTGTTCTGTAGGCAGCTGAGTTTAAACTTTAAAAGTATTAAAAATAATTTGCCTTCACTGTAAAATATGTTTTTGATTATTATAAAAGTGTGCACTTTGATAGAAAAACCCTATAATTTACAATAGCATTTTTTCTCTTACCATGCATGTTGCTTAGTGGGACTTCTGGCATTCCTTGCCCTCAACAATCCTTTTCAAATCTGGTTTATAGTCAGTTGTTGCCACTCTAAGCAATTCCTTCACATGTGTGTCTGTCAGAACAGAGCGATGCTTTGATTTCACATGTTTCAGGGTAGAAAACAGAGACTCGCAGACGTATGTTGACCCAAACATTGACAGTATCTTCAGCGCAGCCCGTTTGACATTTGGGTACTTTTCCATTGGCACACTTTTCCAGAATTCAATGGTCCCTTCTCTCAAAGCAGGTTTCAGTTGGTCCTCTTCTCAAAGATCGATCATCTCCAACTCAGCTGCAGCCTCATCTGTGACCAGCGGTGTTTTCAAACAGCCCGTCTCCGCATTAAACGGGTCAACGATGAATGTAATCTGTGGCCTTTTCAGTTGAAGATCACGGAACCGGGTCACAAAGCTTTCGTACAGGTTTTCAACCATTGTTGCATATCTGGCTGTTTGCTTATTCAGGACGGTGTTGGTGACTTGCCCGCTGGCTTTTAGCAGAGTGGGAAAATGCGTTAAATCTTTCTTCTGAATATGCGTCTTGAACAGCTTCAATTTGTTGGCGAACGCAAACACACTTTGCACCAGGTCAGGCAGTATTTTTGACTTACCCTGCAGGGTCAGGTTCAGTCTGTCCAAGTGGCACAGCATGTCGACCAAAAAAAGCCAGATCCATAGTCCACTTAAGGTCTGAGAGCTTGGGATAGTGCTTATCCTTCTCTTCCATGAACAGTTTCACAGCATCCAAAAGCTCAAAGAAGCGACAAAGTACCTTGCCTTTTGACAGCTACCTCACAGTGCAGTGTGTGCGAATGTAGTTGACAATTTCCATCACAGGCTTCATGACGTTATCTAAATTCAGTGATTTAGACACGAGTTGCTCCATGTGGATGATGCAGTGGAAATTCCAAAACTCTGGAAAAGTTCGGTCAGCTTTGCACAGCCCCACAAGCCCGTTCACAGATCCGATCATGGCTGGCGCTCCATCCGTGGCTATCGCAGTTAGTTTCGATATGGGCATTTGCTTTTACAAATCAGTTATGGGATTTATGGCTCTTTGAGGGGATCCGGATCTTGGCAATCCGTTCCCTTCAAAGAGCCGTTCAAAAGAATGGCTCTTTTGGCTCTTTTTAAATATTTAGTCAGTTTTAAGAATCCAGCTTGGGGGCATCTCAGTTTACCCTGGAAATAATCACTGGGAGGAATGATGATTTGAGATTTGTAGTCAAATAATTAAAACTCAGAAATTACACACCAATATCTGAGTTTGAGTTATTCTGAAATATTGATTATTACCTCATTTGTCATGTGTGGACTATATTCCATAGGGTGGCACAACATCCCTCTGCTTAGACAGTGACATCACTATTTTGGATTTAGGCTACCTTTAGTATAATGTGAGTGTGTGTATGTGTAAAGCTATGCTGACTTAAAAACAAAGCCGGCAGCAATGAATTTCTGTGCAAAACAGCTTTTAATATGAACACTTCCACACAAGAACATTGTTATCACACAAGAACATTTTGATAGAAAACAAAAGATATTTTAAATATTAGACAAATAGATAAAATTTGAGAAAATGAAAGGTAAATGTCTGCATACAGTCCACTATTACTACTACTTGGAAACAGAAGATAAGCCCTTTCAAGTCTTAAATGAACAATAACAAAGTGGGCTGCAATGAATGTCTGTGCAAAACAGCTTTTAGTGCAAAGATGTCTACAAGAACAGTATTACTTAAAGAATATTTTGATAGAAAACAAAAAATATTTAAAATATTAGACATATACTGTAAATAAAATTAGAATAAATTAAATGAAAATGTCTACATATAGTCCACTATTACTACTGTAATCTTTGCAAATAGGACATCAGTCCCTTCAAGTCTTAAATGAACAATAACAAAGTGGGCTGCAATGAATGTCTGTGCAAAACAGCTTTTAGTGCAAAAATGTCTACAAGAACAGTATCACAAAAAAGAAAATTTTGATAGAAAACAAAAAATATTTAAAGTATCAGTCATATACTGTAGATAAAATTAGAATAAATAAAATGGAAATGTTTACATACAGTCAACTATTACTACTATTACTACTGTAAACTTTGCAAATAGGACATCAGCCCCTTCAAGTTTTAAATGACACAAAATCCTATGTAAATAAATACAAAGCAGTTCCTGACTTTATGGCTTTTTCTGCCTCTCTCTCTTGTCCTTGAGCAAATTTGCATTAAGGAAGACAAGAGCTCTGACCTTTTTGGGCTTAAGGCGACTTCTCCTCTCTGAGACTATCTGGCCAGTTTTCGAGAATATTCTCTCAGAGGGAACTGATGTCGCCACAACACAAAGCTTCCTGGCCATCAGCTTGCTAAGCCTGGGGTAAACAGGGGCTCGACTCTCCCACCACTTGAGGGGATCCTCATGTGTTGGAAGAAGAGGCTCCTCCAGGTAGGCTCGCACCTCCATGACAGCATCGGCGGTGGGATTCCTGGCTTCCACTGTTCCAGCCACCTGCTCATAGGGGTGAGAGATTAAATTAGATTCAACTTTTGTCATTACACAGTGTAAGAGAACAGAGTAATGAAATGCAGTTTAGCATTTTTTTTGTTTAACAGTTTTTATTAACATTTTCAGAGAATAGCATGTTTGTATGCAGTATACAGTAACAAACAATGTATCTGTAAAGAATAGGATACATACATTATTTAATGAGTATAGCTATGAGAACAATGTGCCCATTTCCCACCCACCCAACCACCCAGTCATACCCTCCCAATTATCCCACTAGTACTACCGAGTCCAAATCTACAAGGAGGATTTCATTCTCTTAATTAGGAAAGGAGATTACAAAGGAGGTGCCCAAAATATGACATAATAATCACAGATAAGAGGATATAAAGGCAGTCATAATAAGAGAGAACAAAAAAAAAATAAAAAAAGAGAAATAAAAATAATAAAAATAAATAAATAAATTCTAAATTAAGCAAAATAAATAGAAAAGAAAAAGGGGGGGGGGGGGGGGGGGTGCCTCGCCATTCAATTATTCATCCTTATTCAGTGGTTCTTGTAAACTCTCATAATATTCTAAAAAGGGAGTCCAGGTCTTTCTAAATTTTTGCAAGGAGCCTTTAAGGGTATATCTAATTTTTTCAAGTTTAAGGAAGTGCATGGTATCTCTAATCCATCTAGTAAAGCTTGGAGGTGCTTGTTTCTTCCAGGAGAGGAGAATGAGACGTCTGGCAATTAAGGAGGAAAATGCTATGATCACAGCAGCTTTACTCTCAAGAGGGCAGGTTTCAGGTCTGAGTCCGAATAAAGCAGTCATGAGATTAGGCATCATGTTTTTTTTTAAACATTGTCGAATAAGCACTAAAAATGTTGGCCCAAAAAGTGCTGAGTTTAGGACAAAACCAGAACATATGTAAATAATCAGCTGGTTGGCCTTTACAGCGAGGACAAGATGGGTCTACATTTGAGAACATCTTTGCCAGTCTTGCCTTGGTCAAGTGTACCCTCAAGACAATTTTGAGTTGTATCAAGCTGTGCCTAGCACAAGGGGAAGAGGTATTAATTAAATTAAGAATTGCCTCCCACTGGTCATCTGTCAACTCCACATCTAGATCATTTTCCCAAAGTCTCTTAGTTTCATGGGGCGTGTAAGGGGCAATATCACATATTGTGTTATAGAGAGTGGAGATGAGACCTCTGCAATACGGAGAAAGCGAGAGAATATGATCAAGTTCATTGTATGCTGGAAAATTAGGGAAGGAGGGAATATTTTTCTGTACAAAATGCCTGATTTGGAGATACCGAAAAAAATGAGTTTTAGGTAAATCAAACATCTGGGAAAGCTGAGCAAAGGACCCAAATTTTCCATCTACATAAAGGTTAGAGACAGAATGAATGCCCTTTGAGAACCAAGTTCCAAAGGTGGAGTCAGAAAGAGAGGGTGGGAAGTTATAATTATTGTTAATGGGGGAGTGCACTGATGTGTTTTGTAACTTAAAATGTCTCCTAAATTGCAACCAGATTCTGATAGAGTGACTGACAACTGGGTTGGAGCAAAATTGTGTTTGAGGGGGGGGAGAAGGGGCACCAAGTACAGAGCTCAGATTATATGGACAACAGGTGCGTTCTATTTGCACCCAGCTCTCACATTTACCAGGTATGTCCCTCTCAATCCAATTCAGCATTGCTTTGATATTACATGCCCAATAATAAATAAAATTGGGAAGGGCAAGTCCGGCAAGTTTTTTAGGTCTTTGAAGTGCTCTTTTTTTTAATTCTGTGTGGATTACCATTCCAGATAAATGATCAAATGCTCCTCTCCAGCGAGTTGAAAAATGTTTTCTTTATCAGAATAGGAATATTTTGAAAGAAATACAAAGATTTTGGTAACACAATCATCTTAATTAGATTAATTCGGCCAGTTATTGACAGTGGAAGGTTTGACCATCTATCCATGTCTTTTTTACATTTCTCAAATAAAATACCGAAATTCTTTGTAAAAAGGCTTGAAAAAGCTGATGTAATCTCAACCCCAAGGTATTTGAATCCTTTGTTGACTACTCTAAACGGGAAATTTGAAACAGGTATTAAAGAGGCTGATTGGTTAAGAGGGAACATTTCACTTTTATCAAAGTTGGTTTTATATCCAGAGAGCTTCCCAAATTGAGTTAGGATGTTGAGGATGGTGGGGACAGATTTTAATGGCTCAGAGATATATAGGAGAATGTCCTCTGCATATAAGGATACTTTATGCGTGAGGCCGCCTCGTTCTATGCCGTGAAATTCCTTAGATTGTCTAAGGGCAATGGCTAAGGGTTCAACAGCAACGGCAAAGAGTAGAGGGGAAAGATTACAGCCCTGGCATGTGCCTCTGCCGAGGAGGAAGTATTCAGATTGTATCCCGTTAGTGATTACTGCGGATAGCGGGTGATAATACAGGAGTTTTATCCAGGAGATAAAAGAATCTTCAAATCCAAATTTTTTTAGGGTCAGAAATAAATATTGCCACTCCACTCGATCAAACGCTTTCTCTACGTCCAGAGAAAGCACCATTTCTGGCAAGTGTGATGGAGAGGAGTAAATAATGTTAAATAGTCTTCTGAAATTTGAACTTGAGTGCCTATTCTGGATAAAGCCTGTTTGATCTGTCGAAATTATTTGTGGGATGACCTTCTCTAGTCTTGCAGCAAGAACCTTAGATAAAATTTTGTAGTACACATTCAGTAGAGAGATAGGGCGATAGGAGGCGCACTGGAGAGGATCTTTCCCGCCTTTTAGCAAAAGTGTTATTGCCGCTTGTCTCAAAGTCGGTGGAAGAGATCCAGATGACAAGGATTCATTGAACATATTTCGGAGCAAGGGGCACAGGATGAGGGCAAATTTTTTATAAAATTCAGATATATAGCCGTCTGGGCCAGGTGTCTTGTTACATTTCAGGGATTTGATTGCTTCTAAAATCTCTGCATCTGAAATTTCCCCGCTCAGTAAAGAGTTTTGCGCCGTTGTGACTGAAGGGAGGGTAAGGTTATCAAAAAAGTAATTGAGATGCATGAGGTTATTGTCACATTCTGAGCTGTATAAATTACTGTAATACTGTTTAAAAATATTATTTATTTCTATATGGTCCGTAATTGTTTCACCTGATTTGTTGTTAATTTTAGTGATAAGGCGAGAGGATTGAGCTTGGCGAGCTTGTTGAGCTAGTAGCTTACTGGCCTTGTCACCTGAGTCGTAAATATTGGATTGGGCTTTTAAAAGTAGATATGTGGCTTTGTCTGTGGAAAGTAAATCATATTCTGTTTGTAGTCGTAGTCTTTCTTTAAATAGAGTTGGGCATGGAGAAGATGAATACTGACTATCAATTTCAGCTATTGACTTTGAAATGTCATCAAGTTTGGAGTTCCTTGCTTTTTTAGCTCTGGATGCATATTCAATTATTTGTCCACGAAGATAAACCTTGAGGGTCTCCCATAGTGTCGCATGAGAAATTTCTGGGGTGGTATTGGTTTCAAGAAAAAAAGAAATTTGAGAGGAAAGATGGTTAACAAGGGCTGCACAGTGGCCCAGTGGCTAGCACTGCTGCCTCACAGCTAGAAGATCCCCGGTTCGCGTCCCGGTTGGGACGCCTGGGATCTTTCTGTGTGGAGTTTGTATGTTCTCCCTGTGCAAGCGTGGGTTTTCACCGGGTACTCCGGCTTCCTCCCACAGTCCAAAAACATACGTTAATTGATTATTCTGAGATTATTATGAGAGTGTGCCTGGTTGTTCGTCTCTATGTATCGCCCTGCGATACATAGCGACCTGTCCAGGGTGTCCCCTGCCTTCGCCCTAAGTCAGCTGGGATAGGCTCCAGCCCCCCCACGACCCTGCAGAGGATTAAGCGGCGTACATATAATGTGTACAGATGATGGAAGATGGTTAACAAAATCTTCATCAGCAATGAGAAGAGGGTTAAGTCTCCAGTTACGAGACGGCCTGTAACAGTTTGGCAGTTGAATACAAAAAAAAACAGCTCCATGATCTGATATGGTGATGCTGCATCTCCAAATATCCGAAACACCATTCTGAAGCATTAAATCATTGATGACTTTTGCGGATTTAGTGAGAGATTGGGTTCTGGTTGATGATCTGTCCAGCACAGTGTTGAGAACACAGTTAAAGTCGCCTCCTATTATCAAGTTGTAGTTGTCTTCACCAGGTATTGTGGAGAACAGTTTGGTAAAAAAAATTACAGTCATCATAGTTTGGGGCGTAAACGTTGACTAAAGTAACAAGACTGTTAAATAGCTGGCCCGAAACGATGACAAATCTACCATGTGCATCAGAAATGACCTTCTTAACTTGAAAAGGGATATTCTTACTTATAAGAATAGCTGTTCCCCTGGCTTTGGCATTGAACTGTGAGTGAAATACTTGACCCACCCAGCTTTTTCTAAGGTAGTTGACATGGTTGTTTTTAAGATGCGTTTCCTGTAGAAAAACTACGTCTGATTTTAATTGCTGAAGGTAGGACCATATTTTTTGTCTTTTCAGCCAGGCATTCATACCTTTAACATTTAGAGATACAAAATTTACATTGCAATTAGAGTTATGGTTTGATGCAGTTGCCATGTCCTAACGGTTATGAGGGCGAGTTATGCAGATGACAGAGGCAGTTAGGAAGGGGGAGGTAAAGGAAAAAGAAAAAAAAAAAAAAGGGGGGGGGGGCAAATTGAAGCTAATAATGATAAGCAGAAGAAAGACTTGGCAAGTACTGAGGGATCGAAAAGTGCTCTTCACTAACAGCTTGAGAGCAGCTAACTTTCACTAGAACTCTGTTTTACACAAATATATAAAAAGTGCTGTATCTAGCATGGAACTCTGTGCAACAGTGCTGCACACAGCCATACTAGTAACTAGGATAACAATAAGGTTAATGCATTAACTTCAGTAACTACACAACCAGATTAAAGAAGTCTTAACAAAAAAAAGAGAGTTATATAAAGCGCATAAGTTTCAACATCTCACAGGAGTAGTTTTAACATCTCACAGGAGTAGCTTTGAAGTCTCTGACGTAGCTTTAACATCACACAAGAGTAACTTTAAGGTCTCTGATATAGCTTAACATCTTACAGAAGTAGCTTTAACATCTCACAAGAGTAACTTTAAGGTCTCTGACGTAGCTTTAACATCTCACAGAAGTAACTTTAACATCTCACAAGAGTAACTTTAAGGTCTCTGATGCAGCTTTAATGTCTCACAGGAGCAGCTTTAAAGTCTCTGGTGTAGCTCTAACATCTTGTAGAAGTAGCTTTAAGGACTCTGGCGCAGTATTAATATCTAACAAAAGTAGCCTTAACATCTCACAATGGTGGCTTTAAAGTCTCTGAAGTAGCTTTAACGTCTCACAGAAGTAGTTTTAAAATCTCTGATGTAGCTTTAACATCTCACAAAAGTAACTTTAATACCTCACAGGAGTAGCTTTAAGGTCTCTGATGCAGCTTCAGTATCTCACAAGAGTAGCTTTAAGGTCCCTGGCGTAGCTTTAACCTCTCACAGGAGTGGCTTTAACATCTCACAGGGATGGTTATAGTATCTCAGAGTAGCTTTAAGGTCTCTGGTGTAGCTTTAACATCTCACAGAAGTGGCTTTAACATCTCACAGGGGTGGTTATAGTGTCTCAGAGTAGCTTTAACATCTTGCTGGGGTGGCTTTAATTCCTCAAAGGAGCAGCTTTAACTTCTCACAGGTGTAGTTTTGACTTTTCATCGGAGTAGCTCCAATATCTCTCTGGAGTAGCTTCAGCATCTCGCAGGAGTAGCTTTAACATCTCGCTGGAATAGCTTCAACATCTCGCTGGAGTAGCTTCAACAACTCGAAGGAGTAGCTTTAATATCTCGCAGGAGTAGGTTTAACATTTCGCTGGAATAGCTTTAACTTCTAACATGAACAGTCCTAAAAGCTAATATTGAACCTCTTGTGAGAATAAGTTGTAAAGTAGTCAGTAAGTACCTTAAAATTTGGCTGCCCTGGAAAAGTTTTCAGCCAGTGATTCCTGAAGGCGAACGGGCAGGAGATGATTCAGGCTGGTTGTTTTGAAGAAAGGAAGAAACTTCTCTGGGAGATGCAAAGGTGTGTTTCTGACCATTCCTGTCGGTAACCTGAAGTTTAGCAGGAAAGAGCATCCTGTACCCGAAGCCAGCATTTCTTAGTTGTAATTTGACCGCGGAATAAGCCGATCTTCTCCTGGACACCTCAGCGCTGTAATCCGGGTAGATGTGTATTTCAGACCCACGGAAGGAAAGCGATCCTGCCTCCCTGGCCAACTTCAGGACACGTTCCTTGGTTTGGTAGTGGTGGAATCCGCGCAATGAGTGATCGAGGGGGGCCATTCTGTTTCATACGGCCACTGGAAACTCTGTGCACCCTGTCAACTGTCAGAGGAGTTGAGAAAGCCTCCGCGCCAAAAGTTTCTTTCAGGAATATCTCAGTAAAAGCGGATGGCTGCGAGCCCTCAACTTTTTCAGGTAAGCCGGTTATGCGGATGTTGTTGCGCCTGGACCTGTTTTCAAGATAATCCGTCTTGAGTTTGAGAGCGGCGTTTTCATTAGACAGGATTAAGCAGGTCGATTCAAGTGTTGCTAGCCTGGTCTCCATATCGTTTAAGGCCATCTCCATGTGTTGAATTGTTTGGTCATGTCGGTCGGCAGAGAGTTGGTCGGACAGCTTGGCTATGATGCGGTCCTCCATTGATGTGAGAAGTTTCTCCATATCTGCCAGGGTTAGCGGCGCGTTGTTAGCAGCATTAGCATGTTGCTCGGCTTGGCTAGCTTGAGACCAGTCGTCTTGGCTATTCTCCGCAGAATGTTCGTCTGTAGGCTGGTTTTGTTTTTTAGACGGTTTCCCCATGTTTGCAAGAGTTATGCGCCTTTTGAAATTTGTTATTTCTGGTAATAAAGCACTTTAACTCAAAAAATTAGTCAGGATTTCAACAGAGCTCTCCCGGCGTGTGACCTACTCCGACATTGGCCTAACCAGAAGTCCCAGTTTAGCATTTAATTAAAAGTGACAATAGTAGATTTGCATATGTACAGCATGTGCAGTATATACAGATTAAATGTGATTTACAGCTAGTGGAAGTTTTAGACTGAGATATTAGACTGATTTCATTCTAGAGATTTTTAGAGAAAAAATGTGAATAATTGTTGCCACCCTTACTTCCTCATGGAAATAGCTCCAGACTATTGATCCAGCACCACTGCCTGCTCCTTCCGGTCCTTCCACAGCTGGTTGCTGCTGGATGGGTGTGCCACTGCTTATTCTTGCTGCTGCAGTTGACAGCCTTTGAAACGTCTCATCTGCTGTTCTGCCATCAGGGAAGGCCATCCTCTTAAAACGAGGGTCAAGTGCAGCAGTATCTGCTAGTATGTGGTTGGCATGAATCTTGTGGAATCGCGTTGACATACTTGCACACAGACTGTTGATCACACCTTGCGCTGCTGCTGTTGTAATGTTTCGCCGGAAATCAACGGTGGCTCTTTGAAGTCCCCTGGCCAGCACTATGACCTTCGAGGCTGTCAAGTAGCTAGTGAGAAAAAAAAATAATGTTAGAATTTTAAAACAGAAACAATGTACAATGTATTAAACAGATATCTATTATAAAATATCCATAATTTATTATCATTAAATTGGCATGCAGGCTACAGAAATCTACTGACAATGATATATACTTCACTTATCAGGTAATATGCATGCATGCTAAAGAAATATACTGCAGAGCAGCTGAGCTACATACCTTTCTGCACTGAGTTCCACAGTGACTTCCTCAAATGGTTGCAAGATTGTGCACAATTCTTGCACTGTGGTCAATTCCTCCTGGGACAGGTGACGGACAGGTGCACTGGTGACGGCCAGGGTGGAGATTATGGCATTTTTACTGGCAATAAAGCTTTTCAACATGTAGTAGGTGGAATTCCACCTTGTAGGACAATCCTGTTTGGGTCAGAGCTCCTCCATCTTCATTTGTAGTTGAGTCTCCTTCAGTTTTTGTGCCCCCACAGTGCTTCTGTGAAAGTATTCCACGGCCTCTTTGACCTTGCTCTATGTCTTATCTGTATGAAGAAATAATCTTTTCAGTGCACAGTGAAGCTCCCACTGACGTCACACCCTCCACGCGTGTAGGCCTGCGTCCTGCTCCACGATCCACCGGTCTAGGCTCTGGCTCATCATCAGAATCCACTCATACAAAAAAAAACCTGCATAGGGCAGTAGTAGCAACATCTTTAAATACATCTTTAAATGCAGTCTTATTTATCTCATTAATCTCTCTTCTTTATGAATGTCTACTAACTTATAGTATTAATTCTCATTTTACCTTAAATCAATAAACATGAATTATTCAATGACAAAGTATCATATACAGCTGCACAATAACTTTTTTAACAGCCAAACACACAATGTATGAGTTCTAAATTGTTTCTTAACTTCTTAACTCATCACAGCTAAATGTACACAATTTATGTAACTTCTGTAACTCAAATGCACACAGCTGCGTATGTTTTCGCTCAACAGGCTCAAACCAGTTTGAACCAGCTTCCTTAGCTGTATAGCATGTGCTAGCACAGTTAACACATTTGTTATCCCTTCTCCACAGAAACACACAGTAAAATACAAATTTAACCTCAACACACATATTTATCTGTCTCCGGTTGGCTTTTTACACTATATCACAGAACATTACTATACACAGTGGAGACATATTAAATAAAATTAGCAGCTAATTAGCCGTCGTCGGCATCGCTAGCATGCTATGCTAGTCATTCATAGCATTTACTCAGTTACTCATTTACTCGAGTTTTCACTCGACAAAAAATCAATATCCACACGGTCAGGTTCAGCAAGAAAAAAAACCCTCTTCCTTCTACGGAAGTCCTCCGAACTGATAACTCGAACAAAATTGTTGTCTAACAACTTCACAGGCTGTTATCAACCTTCTCAAACTAGCTTGTCTCTCATGTGGTTCTCTTGTCTGCAGCGGTGCATGGAAAATAGACAGAGAACATAGAAAACAAGACAACTAAAGGCTCTGTCAGTGTTTGTCTGGCATGAATGCGCACCCCTGCTGGTGAAACTAAACAACTACATTTAAAATCTACAAGGCTGTATAGCTGTACACACTGTTCAACTGTAAACATTTGGGGATAACACTGTGTGTGTGTGTAACTAATGGGCGTTTCACCCTCCTCCCCTGAATCAGCGTGCATCCATGCATGCTTAAGTTTATAGATGTAACATCTGACCAGTCTCAGGTGTAGAAGTAAAGTCAAGAGCTTGCGTAACAACTTGGTCTAAACTGTTAAGGACAAAGTGCATAACAAAGGCTAAGTGGTTCCCTAGTGATATGTCAATTGTTCAGGCTCTGTCTTGTTGACCTTCTGACCTCTGACTCTTTAATTTCTTCCCGAGTAACTGATTCAGGAGCATCTTCACTCACTTTCAACTCATCTCCTTTTTTTCCCCCTCCACTCTGGATTCCTCTTCCATGATCAGGCGAGTTGTATCATCATCTTTTTCCTCCTCCACATTTCCTTCACTAGTTTCAGCTGCGTTTCCGTCCACAGATTCATCTTGGACTGATTCACTTTCGACTCCTCGATCATCCTCAACAGGTACATTTCTCTCAAGAGGTGGATTTCTCTAAACAGATGAGTCTCTTTCATTTTTTTACTGTCTCCCAGGACTCTCATGGGATGAAACATGTCAGCCTCTGGGTTGAGACTTGACCCTTCAGCGCTCAGCTCATCTTTGTCATTTCCTCCAGACAAGTCAACTCCTGAATAAGGGATTTCATGGACAGTGGTTATTGCTCTGAATGTGGCATCCTCTTTAGCAGTTTGTGGGTAGTAGTAATCTACTTCCTCTTCACCATCCCATTGCTGCTCTGATTCGACAGCCTCTTGATGCATTTCACTTGCCTGGGGAGTTGGAACTCTCCCCCTCCTTTTCTGTTTCTTGCCCCAACTCACCCTGAATAGAGGAAGCTAGAAGTCCACAGGGTAGCAACAAGTCTCTATGAAGTGTCCTCTCAGGACCCTCAGAGTTCACTGGAACAACAACATAGACTGGAAAATTGTCAATATGCTTGACGACTTTGTAGACTGTGCTACTCCATCTGTCTGCTATCTTGTTTACTTCTGAAAGAGACATTTTTGACGAGGAGATGGTCTCCTTTCTCGAGGATGGACTCTGACTTTGAGATCATATCTCTGCTTGTTACGCTGAGCAGTTTTTTCACTATCTTCAACAGCAAGCTTGTAGTTCTCTTGCACATTTTCCTTCAGTTTTTTCACATAATCGTCATGTGTGACTTTCTTGCGTCCTTCTGGATTAAGTCGGAATGCCAAGTCGATGGGGAGGTTTGGCTGTCTCCCGAACATCAACTGGTAAGGGGAGAACTCAGTAGTGATCACGCCAATTGACTTTGTCCTATTCTTGGAGAGTTCCCAACATCTCCAGGAGTGTCCTGTTGAACCTCTCGATGGGATTATCGCGAGGGTGGTAAGGAGTTGTTCTGGTCTTTCTTATTCCCAAGCGTTGACAAAGGTCTTTGATAAGAGCAGACTCAAAATCCCAACCTTGGTCACTGTGAAGATGTTTCGGTAGACCGTAATGGACAAAGAAATTGTTCCACAAAGTCTTGGCTACTGTCTTGGCTCTTTGATCAGCAGTGGGTACAGCAACAGCGTATTTGGTGAAGTGGTCGGTTATGACCAAAATGTTCTTTGTCCATCAGGTTCCGGTTTTCTCGGTCTTGGCCTTACGGCGAACACACCTTTCACAGGTTCTGACTTTCCTGTCAACATCCGTAGACATTCTTGGCCAGTAGAAACATGTGTGGACAAGGTCCAACATTCTGTCCATTCCCATATGACCAAGTGAGCTGTGGAGGCCTTCGAGTGCAGTGGACTGAATTTTGCGGGCAGAACCAGCTAAAAGAATGGCTCACCTTGGTTCATGCTTTTCCTGTACAGGACGCCATTGTCTAGTATGAGTTGGTCAAACACTCGAAGCATGAGTTGAACTTCTCGACGTTTCCTTACTGACAATGTCTATGACTCTGCTGATTAGGGGATCGTCTCTTTGCTCTGCAGACATCTGGGATAGGGTGCTGGAACCAGGCAGCAGGTCAGCCTGAGAGAATTGAGTTGGAATAGCACTCACATCAATGGCAAGACACTCTACTGTGACAGATGAGTGGCTGCCCTCTTCATTATCTGGGACACTGTGTAGCTCCTGTCTCTGACAAAAAGCTTTGAAACCTTCTTTAGAGAAACTGAGCTCATCCCCTTGCTTCCCCTTCCACACATGGAACTGAACTGTCTAACTCTGTCGTCCTCGACTTGAGCACTTTGATCAGTTTCAGCTGGATCATGTGGCCGTCTGGATAATCCGTCGGCGTCAGCATTATGTTTGCCAGCTCTGTACTGTATACTGAAGTTGAAATTGGACAAGGCAGTGAGCAGCATCGAGCTCAGCTGATGTCAAAACATAAGTCAGAGGGTTGTTATCCATCATGACCGTGAACTCTGCACCGTAAAGGTAATCGAAAAATTTGTCAGTGACAGCCCATTTTAGAGCTAAAAATTCAATTTTGTGAGTGGGGTAACGCCGCTCAACAACCCTCGACTTGCATGATAAAGAGCTGCCCAAAGCCCATGGAGGCTGGCATCAGTGTGTAAGATATATGGCTTACTAGGATTGGCAAAGCCAAGCACCGGGGCAGTTGTCAACTTTCGATGAGTGCTTTGAATGCATCCTCACAGTCTGATCGTCCATCTGATCATCCATCGCTCATTGAAAGGACATTTTAGGTCAGAGTTCAAGAAGCACTTTGAACTTGTAGACTTCTTCTGGGATGAAAGGTAACCAGCAGTCAAGGCATTGAGTGGTTTGGCAATTTTTGAGTTATCCTTGACGAACCTCCTATAATATCCAGTGAGTCCTAAAAGGGTGTTGACAGAGTTTTCTTACACAGCGTTTAACGCATCACACTGCACACGTTAGCTCTCTTTTTGTGAATAACCACAATCATGGCACACATGGGTTTTATTCTGTACAGCTGCAGGTAATCAACAGAACAGGTGGGTCCCATGACCACACATACGTCATCAACATAAATCCATGGTTGCCACAAAAAACAAAACTAATTTAAATGGACACGGTAAATTAATGAGAGCACATCTCTCAACACCCCCACTTGCTCACATTTAAGGAGGAATCTATTCTCCAATACTCACTGTACAATTCATAAGAGAAAAAAAAACATCATGCACCAAACAAAAACATTTCAAACCTTGTCAGTTTAAGTTTAGTAGCAGGCTTGGTTAGTATATCTGCAACCATATCATTTGTTGGACAGTACTCCAAGCTGATCTTGTCTCCCTCTATCAGAGACCTAATGAAGTGGTATTTAATATCCACATGCTTACACCGTTGTTGATGAACGGGATTTCTGGCCAAGGCTATAGCGCCTTGATTGTCTTCATAGACATTACATTTGTACTTCTGACCATCAAACCATTCAAACAACTGTTGTAAGTATATGCATTCTTGCATAGTCACAGCTAATGCCATATACTCAGCCTCACAGGTGGATAATGCGACTGTAGGCTGTCGTTTAGTTTTCCATGCGACCAATGGGCCACTGCTGTTCAAGCTAACACAGTACCCTGTCATAATTTTTTGATCACTAGCATCAGCAGCCCATTTAGCATCACTGTAAGCATGTATTAGGTTATCTTCTCTGTATTTTCTAAAACAGAGTTCTTTGTTTTGGGTCCCTTTTAAATACCTTAAAGCATGCTTGACAGTTGTCTACTGTTCAACACTTGGTTTGGCATAATACTGAGACAGTTTGCTCACTATAAAGCTTAAATCTGGCCTTTTACAGGTTGCCAGATAAATTAAGCTACCAACTGCTTCCCTGTATTTTGTGACATCACTTATTTCTTTAGCATCATCACTGTCGTCAAGTTTTTGTTCACAGGGAGTAGCTCTCGGTTTACAGTCTAGCATATGAAAACTCTCCAGTATTTTCTGTACATATTTGCATTGTGACATCTTAACACAATCACTACTTTGCTCAAAGCCAATACCTAGAAAATGAGTTAGCTTCCCAAGATCTTTCATTCTAAACTTGGACTTCAGCATTTCCTTAACACATCTCAATACTTCATCATCACTGGCAGCAATAATCAAATCATCTACCCATATGATTATGTGTACTTTTTCTTTGTCAGTAATCTTGCTATAGACACAATGATCAGCTGGGTTTTGCACAAACTGCATCTCACACAAATAGTCATGCAACATTTTGTTCCAGTTGTGCCCTGACTGTTTCAGTCCGTACAGAGATTTCTTCAGTTTACAGACTAGTTTACCATTTCCCTTTGATTGAACTTCATAACCTTCAGGCTGTTCAATGTAGATTTCATGTTCAATTGGGGCATATAAATACGCAGTCTTTACATCCATCTGGAGGACAATCAGATCATTCTGTGCTGCTTTCTCTGCAAGCACCCTAATGCTGGTCATGCTGGCCGTAGGAGAGAAAGTCTTGTCATAGTTCACACCTTTCTACACATAAGTCTGTGACAGTAGTCAACATTGGTCATGTCTTCTTCAAAACCACAAACATAGTCACCATAAAACCATAATCTGGCTTTCTCCTCTGTCAGGGTAGCGGTTTTCTATAAGTTCTTCTCTCTGTTCTTCCATTTTTACTGTGTTGGTGTCACACTCCGCTGTGTCTTTTTCTGTGTCCACTTCTTGGCTTTCTGCCATCTGGGAGACAAAAGGTTGGGTTTTTACAGATTTTCTTTTACTTTGGACTACAAGGTCATCATCCTCAGCATCCAGCATTTCTTTATTCATTCTAGACATAAACTCCACAAGTCTGTGTTTTTGTATTTTCCTGTTACTCAGGTAGTACACCATATAGGCTGAACTATTCTTATCATAGCCTACAAAAATGCCTCTCTCACATCTAGAGTGTAACTTACCCTTTGGACGCTTGTAAGCATAACACACTTTTCCAAACTTCTGCATTCTGGCAATATTGGGCTGTCTGCCAGTTAACATGTAAAATGGGGTCTGTTTAGTATGGTTGTTGGAGCACCTATTCCTCACCACTTCAGCTGTCTGGACAGTGTAGGTCCACAACGTTTTTGGCAGTTCACTCTCTATCAGCATACACTGGGCCATCTCAAACAGGGCTCTCCAATTTCGCTCGGCAGTACGGTTTGGTGTGGAGAATATGGAGCTGAGGTCTCATGTCTGATACTGCTCCTGTTCATTAATGCCTGAAACTCTCTGTCTGTGTACTCCGTCCCATTATCAGATCTCATGCATTTTATTTTACCATAGGGAGCCACATCAGCTATAAACCTTTCAGTGCCTCAGACGGTGTCGCTTTTATTTCTCAAAAAATAAACAAACACAGCACTGGAATAATCATCTGTAAATAATAGGGCATACCTATGTCCACTATGAGACACTGGATCTATGGGACCAACTAAATCTGTGTGCACTATGTCAAGTGGAGCCTTAGCCCTTATATCTGGCCCCTGTTCCAAGTTTGAACAAACTTCGCTTGAGTGCAGAGTTCACAACATGGGATAGGATTTTTACCCTCTTCCTTAATGTCCATCCCATCAACAACATTTCTCAGTTTCTTTATATCAGCAAAATTGCAATGTCCTAGGACAGTGGTGTCAAACTGATCCAGTAAAGGGCCATGTGGCTGCAGGTTTTCATTCCAACCAAGCAAGAACACACCTGATTTGGATCAGCCAACCAATCAGCTAACCAAGCAAGAATACACCTGATTTGGATCAGGTGTGTTCTTGCTTGGTTGGAATGAAAACCTGCAGCCACATGGCCCTTTACTGGATCAGTTTGACACCCCTGTCCTAGGAGTTCATGCCAACTCTGCAAATCAAGACTTTTCTTACAGTGATCATCACAGTCATATTCTGATGTGTGCAGATAGTAAAGTTTGTTATGTACATGTATGGGGAAACTGGTACCGTCTTTATGGAGCAGAACATTCTTCCTCTCACTGAAAATCACCCTGGCTCCATTGAAGGTAGCAGCTTTCACAGAAAATGTATCCTGGGGATATGTTGGGATGTACAGGGCGCTCCTCTGTGTTGTTCGGAAACGCCGTCCCCTGCTGTCAAGTAGCCACACCTCCGCGTCACCTCTGCCCTTAGCCACTCCGGTGCACCTGGAGCCATAGACATATAAAGAGTAGACGCCGCAACGGCTGCCGGGCAGGGAGAAATGCGGCGGCCATCTTGGGGCGGTCATTCTACTCCGAGTTGAATGAATGTAGGCTACTAAGAAGAACGAAGAAAGAGGCATTCCACTTCCTTCCCGTCCCCATTTGTTATCCAGGTTTTGTTTTAGTCACTCATGATTCTCTCTCTCTCATTTCTCACTCATTGACCTGATATGAGTTATATTGATACTATATATGATTTATATATATTTTCATATTCTCTGATATATAAATGTATCTATCTATATATATATATATATATATATATATATATATATATATATATATATATATATGTATATATATATATATGTATATATATATATATATATATATATATATATATATATATATATATATTATATTATATATATATGAATCATATTGATACTCTACATGATTTATATATTTTTAATTTTCTCTGATATATAAATGTATCTATTACATATATGGATAGATATATATGATTTATATTTTTTTTCATATTCTCTGATATATAAATGTATATATAATATATATATGAACATATTGATACTCTAGATGATTTATATATTTTTAATTTTCTCTGATATATAAACGTATCTATAATAGATGTGTGTGTGTGTGTGTGTGTGTGTGTGTGTGTGTGTGTGTGTGTGTGTGTGTGTGTGTATATATATATATATATATATATATATATATATAGAGAGAGAGAGAGAGAGACTATATGATTTCTGTTGTGTTTATAGTGTTTGCAAAATACCTATCATACATAACATATATCATACATCAGATTATTCTATTATTGTTAATCCATTTATAATGAATAAAATATGCCAGCCCATGTGTCCTGTGTCATATAATAATATAATGTATGCTATAATGTATGAAGTTTACAGCAAAAAAAAAACGCGTGAAAATCAGTTTCTATATCAGAGTTACGATTGATTAAATGCGCTGACACCTAATCGCGCCTGCTGAACAGATTACACTGAGTGGAACGGGTGACCGCCCCAAGATGGCCGCCCCAATTCTCATCAGCGCCAACAGGCAGCAGCGTTCGACGCGGCGTCTACTCTTTATATGTCTATGCCTGGAGCCATCTGCCAGCTCCACACAATGCATCCCAGCCTGGAAAGTACTGTCAAACTCCTTAAACTTGGAGATGTCAGTAATTCTGTGGGATTCTGTGTTGCACCTGCATCGACCATCAGACCTGTCACCCTAACGTCTGGCACTCGCACCTCTGCGTCGCTTATCCGGAATGCTCGGAGGCTTTCCGCGCATTGTCCCGCTGTTTCTTTTGTCTGCATTGTTGTGTGTGCTACTTTTGCAGTGGTTGCACCACTGTTTGCGCGGACAGGCTCTGGCATAGTATCCTCAGAGAATCTTCAGCGCCGCGCGTCTGTCATCTGCTGTGTCGCGCATCACCAGCAATAGGCTCTTATCATCAAGGAACTGTATCAGCTCCGCGTAGGCCTTGGCATTTCTCCCGTCATCCTCGTCAGCGGCAGCGGGTCCATTTAAAATGGTGTCTTTTAACCCTTGCAGACAGAGGTGCCCCAAAAACTTTGTTTCCTATAACTCATATTTTTTCTCATCGCTGTCGAAAATGAACCTTGCCCTGCAGCTGCTTGACATGGCGCCTCTATCCTTTGTGTTCATGTTGCTCGCTGACCAATCTCAGCTCCCAGGTGCACACTGCAATTGTCGCGACCTTCACCCAGCAATTCAGCCAAACTGTGCATTATGGACCTGGGCCCATTACCTGTTGACAGAGTTTTCTTACACAGCGTTTAAGGCATCACACTGCACACATTAGATCTCTTTGCAATAACCGCAATCACGGCACACATGGATTTTATTCTGTACAGCTGCAGGTAATCAACAGAACAGGTGGGTCACATGACCACACATCATACGTCATCAATATAAATCCACGGTTGCCACAACAAAACAAAACTCATTTAAAGGGGCACAATAAATTAACGAGAGCACATCTCTCGACAGAAAGATTTCAGCTCACTAATGTTGGTTGGACGGGGCCAGGTCGTCAGAGGGGAAATTTTTCCTGGGTCTGTCTCTACTCCATTTTCTCAGACAACATGACCCAAATATTTCACAAACTTTTTTAAGAAATGGCACTGCTCAGGTGATAACTTGAGGCCAAACTCCTTCAGTCTGTTTAAGACATGAATGAGGTGACGTTCATGTTCCTCAAGTGAGTCAGCGAACACGATGAGGTCATCAAGAAACACTAAGACTTCTTTGAGGTTGAGAGAGCACATGCATTCTGCAGGGGCTGGTTCAATTTGTGGCAGCAGCACCTAGCTGCAGCATCTCTGGTGGCACCCCCAGATACCGCAGCTAGGTGCTGCTCTGACATCTGCCGGGAGGTGCTACTGCTTGTGTCGCTACCCGTGACATCTGCCGGGAGGTGCCACTGCTTGTGTCACTGTTTGCCGAGAGGTGCCAGTGCTTGTGCCGCTACCGGTGACATCTGCTGGGAGGTGCCAGTGCTTGTGCCGCTACCCGTGACATCTGCCATGGCATCTAGGAGGACCAGCAGGGATGTCGCGGCACATGTCGCGGCAAATGCTGCTGTTTGGGCGAGATGTTGTGGCAGATGCCGCTGTTGGGGGGAGATATCACTATTTTCATTAATTTCTTCAGATGTTGAGTGGATTATCACCTGCAACTTAATAGACTAAAACTATAGGCTACTTTGCAACTTATTTTGTTGTCAGTGTACTTTCTTGTATGATTATAACAGCCTTTACCAATAGTGGGTTACAACTGCCAGAGATGCCTGATGACGCTGTTTGGGAAGGCTGCTATTGAGATGCCAAGGTTTAGTTTATGAATGTTAACAATTGTCAAAGTTGAATTAGGCTAGCTCCAGATAGCATTTACATGACACATTTTTGCATTAACTTTCATGGTTTCTTGATTAATCCCTCAATAATTTTAACTGATTCATATCACCGTTTGTTCATTCATTTCATTGCCAATTATGATTTTATTTTGAACATGTAAATAAGATTACATGAATAAAAGTAGGCCTTCATAAATAATATGTTATGTTGCAATGCTGCTAAAAGAAAGAAAATGAATTGCCTACATTTAGGTTATTATCTTAATTTATATTAAAAATGCTGTGTAATACTACTGTGATACAGGTTTTCTATCTTCACATATTTTTTTTTCCAAAGGAAAAGTCTTTACTGCTTCCACTGTCTGACTTACTTGTACTGTTTATCTTAAATATCTTTCAGTTATGCACTTGCACACCCCAGACTTTTTAGCACAATTCACTGAACACGTGGATATACGTTTTTGTTTGTTTTTTTTATGTGCAACAAAGTGTATGGGAGTTATGAGGCAAAATGCACTTTCCTTGATTATAGCCCCATCTAGTGGTGGGCATTCACAACAACAAAAGATTTTAAAACAATTTGCCAGGTGTGACCAACATTCCAAGTTTGTTTTTTTTCTTTGCAAGTGGTTATTAAATTTTTTCACTGCCTGAACATAACCAAAACAAGGTCGAGACCTGCTCGGGCCCTAATAATCATTAGAAAAACAATAGGGACCTTGCAGGCTCCCTGCTCGGGCCCTAATAGATAATCAATTGAAAATCGATAGGGACCTCGCAGGTCAAGACCTCCTCAAACTTCTGTTGTCGCCACTCTCTCTCTTAAGGCATTTTAATTCAGACCCGCAGTTCTGGGACCGCAGTTCTAGGCCTCTCATGTTTTTGCAACAGTGCCACCAACTGAGAGGAGTATGTGCCTGCAGTACCGGTGGCTGCAGTTCAGGACCATTCCGCAACAGCGCCACCTATCGAACTAGATGACAGCAAAATACTACTTCCTGTCTAACTATGGTATTAAAGGTTTATTCCACCCAAATGCTAAAGTAATTGTGATTCATTATTAAAGCTTTATTGCAAAGTGAATTTTAAGCACTTAAAACATGGCTCACCTAAAAAGATCTATAACAGTTCAAGTGTAATTCACTGCAGTACAAAGCTGAGCGTCTGGGCTGGAGTGGCTCTCTACTTCTCCAAACAGAGGCTGCGCTTATTGGTGATTACAGTAGGGAACAGATCGACTGTAGATATGTAGTTTATCTGACCCCACTTCAAAAAATACGAGCTAATTATTTAACCTAATAATGGACAAAAATACATTTCTGATATTACCTGGATGCAAAAAAAGGTAATGTCTGCACCATGTTCTGCACGCTGTTTAAAAGCAGTATATATAGGTAAACAAACAAATTAGCTGCACATGTGATTGTGATCTGCATGATCAGCATATTTTGGAGCAGGACCAATCAAAAAGCAGGCCTGACCAACACTGTCTTGACACTCCTGCATGAGAGAAAGAACTGGGCAGAAATAAATTTAATAATATGTGTGAATTTTCAGCTCAAGTTTCTTATATTTATCATAAGCCTTAAAAGAAAATAAAAATGAGGTGGAACAATGCTGCAACCTATCTGCTGAATCTAATTCATTTTAAATACCGCTGCTTATATACCGCTGGTTCGGAGTCAGTGACATGACATGGACACTATTGACAAAAAATCATAATTTCTTTATATTTCTATTCATATAAAATACAGGAAGCAATAAAATATATTAAAAATAGGTGTGTCCTGTTCATCCAGTTTACTAATACAATCTGCTGCTGGTTTGGAGTCACTGGGTCACATGACATGGAAGATAAATGAACTTCACCCCGGTGGTTTACGAACAGTACTGTTTTGCCTCAGAGTGTGGACAGCAGGTCTGAGGGGGCTTCAGACCACAGATATATATACATAGACGCCTCATTGAGCACTGGACCATACGTAGACGCCTCTGCCAATTTGGAAGAGGCCGGTAGAGCAGGTCGACTAGTGATCGGAAGGTCGCTGGTTAAAATCCCGACTACAGGCAAGGCTGAGCTGCATGGCGAAGTGTCCTTGAGCGAGATACTGAACCCCACATTGCTCATCAATGAGGGCCCTGCGATGAGCTGGTGACTTGTCCAGGGAGTACCCTGCCCTCGCCCTGAGACAAGACTGGGATTGGTTCCAGCAGCAACACCCCGCGACCCCATGGAAAGGGTTAAGTGGTTACGGACAATGACATGACATGACATGACATGACATGACAGATCCGCCCCATGAACTAATACAAGTCAATGGAGGGATCTTTATAAAGTTCACTTCTACAAAGTGCTATAAGTTAATGCCTCTCATTTATACACTCACATATGTAGGGATATATTCAGGAAACAGTGAGGAACCAAAAACAATAACATTAATTCTCTGATGATTATAAACGTTAACTACTCCTTATGTTCAGTGTACAGGTCAGCACCAAAACATTTTACAATGTTTTTACGAGTGTTTATAGCTGCTAATGTATGTAACGCTGTTACTGTGATTATACATGACAGTTATATATTTAATCTGTGTCCATAATAACCAGATCCTGCCATGTAAATGTGACATCTGTCCACCATGTCAACTTGTTTCATTAAATCTAAGTTTTAATATGGACAACTGACTTCGTAATATATGAATCAGAAATACTTTATTGATGCCTGACGAGAAATAGCAGCGTTACAGAGGCTCCCATTCAAAGTCAAGAATATGCAGAAAAATAGTACTACTACTACTACTACTACTACTACTAATAATAATAATAATAATAATGAAAACTATGGCCTATATGGTGCATATTTATCATAGTAGCCTACTGCAACATCAGCAACGTCGACGTATCACAACAGTGGGCCAACCCGCTCAGTGAGGTGTCTGTGTATATGTCTATGCTTTAGATGGCTCTGTCAAGTTTATCTAGCTAGCTGCTAGCAACTTTTAATGCAAGCTAGCAACTTGGGTCTAATGAATGTAACATTAATCCAACAAGTGCAGTAATTTTCTCAAGACATGGGGTAAACAGTAAAATCTGAGACGGTTAATAAAAAATCAATAGGATATTTATTTGGCACTTGTTTTTATTATAACCTAAGTTAGGCTGCCTAACTATACAAATGTTGTTGTCTGCATCACATCTGGCCGAGATGAGTCACCTGTTGCAGCCTTTGAATAGAACCACAAGGATTTCAGCCACTCAACTTAAATGGTGACTTGTAGAAATTATACAAATAGCAGTAATGACAGTAATAATTGTTTCCAGATCTTTTTTTCTTTTTCTTCAATTTTTTTGGTGGCGGCTACCGCAGAATGCATAAATTATAGGGATAACACTGACACAGTATACACAGCGAAGTAGTTAGCTTTCTATAAGTACTTTGGTTATTAATTTTACAATAATCTACATATTGTGTTATCAAGGCCTGAACATTTTTTTTAAAACAATTCACATACTACCCTTTTCTGACTTTGAGCCTCTGCCCCTCTATAATCATGTGCACATCCCTGCATAGCAGTGTGGCGGTGCAAATAGTGTACAGTTACATTTCACCTCTTCAATTTTGAATTTTAGTATTACAACACAGATAGATAAAGACATGAAATAAAATACAGTGCAGAATCACTATATGGAAAGGCCAAGATAAACAGTAATCTGAAAATCCTCTACAGCTGCCAGTTCACTTCCATATTGTGGTCTGCAGCTGGACTTGAACCGGCCACCCTCCGGTCCCCAAGTCAAGGGCAATGCTCTACCAACTGAGCTACTGCCACCCGAAGTCCAAACTGCAATAGTGACGTCATTTAGAGCAAACTCAGCATATTAATGGCAGTGCATACAAAGGAGAGTTTGTAACATTTAATCCTGTGGGTGGGACAGGGGCACCACCAGGATCTTATTTTGCAAACCCACCCGAACCCGCCATACTTAATACTGCGTCCGACCCATTAGCACAAATTACATTCTGTAGCTACCTGAGCCAACCCATTATAAATTGGTACTGAAAATTGGATTTTTAAAAATGAAAGTAAGACAGCGTGGGGAATGGGAGTTCTGGTTTTCCTATTGTTTTTTATTGCCCGCTAAGCACTTCCTGTAACTTTTGGAGGCTACATGGACCACGATCAGCCAGCGTTTTGAACTTCTGTTGTTGCCACTCCCTGGGCACTGCTGTGGCCCCCCTGAGCTGACTGAATAATAAAATTACACAAAATAAATTGATCAAGTTATTAAGATTTTACACACTGGTGACAAAAGCGGAACTAATGTGACTCAGCGTTCTACATGTATTAATTAGAGCGACGCATCCAAACACTGTGTTGCGGGGGTCAAGATGAGAATGAGAATGGCAGCAACAAGTTTTGAAGAGAGGAGCTGCTAATGTCTTGGTGCTGTTGTTCCTCACTCCGATAAGAAAATCAAGTTTGTAAATGTCTGGTCTCGCTATGTTTAAATATCAAAGCAAACTCACCAAAGCAGAAGCAAATATCCAAATGTCAGTATCCTAGCTAGTTCTATACAATGTTGTGACATAAACCACGTAACTGTATCAGTCTTGGCTGTTGCATTTTGATAAATAATACATGTATGGAGTAAAGTAAGTAAGGGATAATGTATATAACTGTGGTCATTATTGGGAAAATAAGTCCCAACAGGACGAACCAGACTTATTTTCCCGATAATGACCACCATTCTATACCTTGTTTCGCTTATTACACAACTACTTGCAAACATGTAAAAAACTTAACACAGTGTGTTTTTTTACAATTTACCTTTTAACATTCATAGTGTTTTTCAGTAGAGAAATATAGTTCGCCAAACCGACAACAAAGATGTTGAACAATCGTCCGCTGAAATTAAAATCCTCTAAACAGTCTTTTAAAACTGACTTGGCCCATACCGTGCTCTTTTTGGAGCTCAGTTTATGTTGATCCTCTTTTATTTTATCAACATCTCTGTCACCCAAAACTTTGTGCCGTTTCGCTTCTCCCTCTTCTCTGCTTTCCTCTCTTTTGCTTTTCTTGACCGGTGATGTCAACTCAGCCTTTTGCCAAGACTCAAAATCACCATATTTTCCAAAAATATTAAAATTAATGTGAAACTCATCCATAATAGTGGCCTTGGAGTACATTTTTTCAGATACGAAGTAGACTACAGCTCACCTGATGCTGCTTAGCAACCAAAAACGCTGGGGTGATAAGTAACTGGACTACTTGCAGAGCAAAGATTGTAGAGCGCCAAGTGCTACGAAATATGTGAATCAGAGGCAAAAAGGCCACTTTCCTGTCAAATACGCTTAGCAGCGGTCAATTATGTCTTTCTTCTTCTAGTAGTCATCATAAAATGAGGAAGGGACATTGCAGGCTTTTTTGTCCCATTAAACAAAAAAGTGAGAGAAACATATCAAGGTATTTAGAGAGCTGAGGAGCTAGAGGGGGAGAGCCAGATGAGTTGGTGGAGGTTGGAGAGAAGGCAGGTGATGAAAGTGAGGGCACTGACACAGAGAAGGACATTCCAGAGGGTGAGGATGAAGAAGAGGGTGACTAGGAAGAAAACACAGCACAGTGTGTCCATAAAATGGTGCTTTCTGCCACAATTTTTCTTTTCGTCATTGATAAGTGATTCTTATGTTAAAAAAAAAAAAAAATACTTGGCTTACATTTTTTAATAAATGCATACAACAGTAAATAAATGTTGTTTATAGTTGTGCCCTATGTTTACTGTACATCTTTCCACAGATATAAGCAAGTCCAAGAACAATGTAGCAGTACAGCCCAAGTTGAACATATTCTCAACCACTTTGATGGGGGACAGGAGACAGAGCTTTTGGCCAAACTGGTACAGTTGGGCAAGGGGTTCATGCCCACCTTTTGCCATTGTCCTACTTTATTTAATTTCTAATTTCTGATGGACCCACGTCATTGTTTCAATCGGTGTACTCTTTATGTACAAAATAATCTTCAGTATGATCTTTATGTAAAGCAAAATTAAAGTATTTAATGTTTGAATATAATTTGTTTCCATTATTTTATGTGCCCCTCTAATTAATCAATGGCCCCACCTTGCCCCCTCAGTAAAATCTGTCTAAAACTGCCACTGGTTGGGAGCAGTGGCTCATTTCGAAGGAGCAGGCATTTTATCTTCAGTTTCAGCATACAGCATACAATACCGCCCACACGCGAGTCCCCTTATTATAACATGGTTGTGCAAATGTCTGTGTGCCATTTCTTCTCTGCGATTGGACCACTGCTCACCAGTGGACAGGCATTATGGGACAACGCGCTTTACAATTGGATCGTGTGTTCCAGTTTTAGTGGACCAATCGGAAAAGCCATTGGGGTTTATATCTCTCCACACATACAGATTACGTAAAGGTCCAATTTCTTCCATCCGTTGTCGTGTAACGGTGCATCGCGATCAGTGAACACACATTCCGTGACCATGTCTGGTAGAGGGAAAACCGGAGGCAAAGCCCGAGCAAAGGCTAAATCCCGCTCCTCTCGGGCTGGGCTCCAGTTCCCAGTGGGTCGAGTCCACAGGCTGCTACGCAAGGGCAACTACGCGGAGCGCGTCGGCGCTGGGGCTCCAGTGTATCTGGCGGCCGTGCTGGAGTATCTGACCGCTGAGATTCTGGAGCTAGCAGGCAACGCAGCAAGGGACAACAAGAAGACCAGGATCATTCCCCGGCACCTCCAGCTGGCCGTGCGCAACGACGAGGAGCTCAACAAGCTGCTGGGAGGAGTGACCATCGCCCAGGGAGGAGTGCTACCCAACATCCAGGCTGTCCTCCTTCCTAAGAAGACGGAGAAACCAGCGAAGAGCAAGTAAAAGACTATTCACAGGCCCGGAAAGAGCCGGGACAAAGGGCTCAGCACGGAGCCAGCCAGTTTTTCATGTCGGTGTTTATTTTTTTGGATAAGCAACTTTTCAATTGGGGGTCGTGTTTGGTGTTTATTTCTACAATGGCAATATAAACTCGCGTTTCATCGGGACTATTTATAAACTGCTCAGTCGCCACTGTTGGTTCGTTGGCTCTGGAAAATTGAGCCGCTTTTTGAAGGCTCTGGATGATGAAGGCCGTGGGGAAAAAAAATCACATTAATGTGGACCAACTCTGAAGTTGTTTTGCGTTTCGCAACGCTGCTACAAAACGTGCAAATGTGTTGTTGTTTCATGTTTCAATAAATTTCCTCGGCCTTTCGGCACAGGGCAAACCATCCAGTCTTTCTTCTTATTGTTTTCATCCGGGAACTTGGCGCTTGGTGTAACAGAGTACACGGTACAGGGTTGCATATATGGGCAGCATCTATTATGGTTTGTAAACTGGCGCTGTTTATGAATATTTGTAGGCATTGAGCCTTCTTGAATTACATTTTATACATAGGGCTCAATTCATCATCATGGATATCAGTTAAAGGAACTGATGGCAATCTGTCAAGGTTCATACAAGTATGGCTGTTATGCTTGTTTGTAGCTCCAACACACTTTTTTGTTTTTTGTTGGGATACCATTGAAGTTAGCGGTATACTGCTAAATTGGATATTATTGGCCAGTAGTGGCCATTTACAGTAATTTAAAGTGGTATCGGCATATTGCCAGGAATGTGCTGAGATTTTTTTTATACAGAGCAAGATGCAGAAAAAAGCACTTTATAATGACAAATTTATAATTTTCACATTCCCAGTGTACTTTAAGGTTTTGATGCACTGATTTTGATTCATTTTGGACAATGAGATTAATTATTAAACTAAAATATACTGCTTCCAATACAAATGTATCTTTCATGTGGTTGATAACCACATTTTAGGGATTGTTGCAAGTGTGCGTGTATAATATAAGTATATACCTATATTATGATTCAATCTTTCCCCCTCCCTAATATTAGCATCAGCCACAAAAGTTGAGTCTGGTTACATTCAGTATAAAATATGTATTTGAAAGTACCCTTTCAGGGTGATACTTTACACTTTATGATTGAGGTGAAAGTTGCTATGTCATTTTCTATGGGAATTATGTACATGTTGCAATAAAGTTCACAATATTTGATAGGCTGTGTAAAGGTAACAGTGGTGACATCTTTTGATGCCTGCCTTTTCTTCATTTGGTATTTGGCAGTGCTGGAAAGAGAACTGACCTGTGATCTGTGCTCAAGTACAAGAACATCACTAAAATAATGATTAAATGATTAAAATGACTGGTTTTAAAATAATACTTGCATAAAACTCAGAGTTTTAGTTACTTTTTGATGGGTGATGTATAATGCATTATCAGTGATTAACTTAAAAGAGTTTCTTTTCTTCAAATCATCAGTCTTAATTAGTCACAACTCCTATGCATGTTCTGCCTGGTTGCCATGGTCACCTCTCCAAACCTGTGCCTGCTGCAGATGTGCTTTTCGGTCCATCTCTTTATTGGCCTGTTTGTGATGCTTTTTCAAAGGATTATTTGTTTTTATTAGGGCCCAAGCAGGTCTCGACCTGTGAGGTCCCTATTGTTTTTTGAATGATTCTTCTTATTATCAGGGCCCGAGCAGGGAACCTGCAAGGTCCCTATTGTTTTTCAAATTATTATTTATTAGGACCCGAGCAGGTCTCGACCTGCGAAGTCCCTGTTGTTTTTCAAATGATTATTATTTGGGCCCGAGCAGGGAACCTGCAAGGTCATTATTGTTTTTCTAAGGATTATTTATTAGGGCCCGAGCAGGTCTTGAACTGCGAGGTCCCTATTGTTTTTCAAAGGATTATTTATTTATTTTTAGGGTTCTAACCCCAAAGTGGGCATGGCCTATTTATCATTAACCATCATTGTTTGCATTTTATTAATTTATGGCGAGCTGGAAGGACCTATAGCCTATAGGGGGCACGGTAAATGCCATTAGCATGTAGCTGAAAAAACAATTTGGAGAAATCTGGGGCTTAACATGGGTATGTGTTGCACAGATCTTTGAGGAACATGGCAGCTGATGTCATCAACTGCGGGGGATGAGGATCAGGGTGGCCGATTTGGGGGAAAAGGGGTTAGAACCCACGGACTGCTGCTTGTGGCTATATTTGTAATATAGTTTTGTATATTGAATTTTACAGAAGCCGAGAATGGCCATGGATTTTTCGTTTTGTTTTATACACTGTTATCTAATGATAACGACTTATTATCTCGTTATATAATATAACAAAAGTTGTTTTCTCGTGATAATGATTAATTTATTTCGTTATTTCCATATAACAAAGATTGTTTTCTTGTGATAACGAATTAATTGTGTTCGTCTTGATTTCAAGCTACAAGAGCTGCCACGAATGGCTTCCGTAGCCAGCTGTAGCTGTAGCCTACCGGTAAGTTACACTTCATGTTAGATTGTTTACTTGTCTGGGTTTGTTAAGGGGCTACCAGTAAGCAGGTGAGAGGCTGACAAACCCCCATTTATCCGGCTGCTTCAGCTAAGTTAACGTAAATGTAGGCTAACGTTAAATTAGCAATGAAATACAAAACGTAATTAAACATTTATTAATTCATTCAATATTACGGAACATGTTATTAATTAATTAATTAATTAATTAATACACACACACACACACACACACACACACACACACACACACACATTTTACCTCTATAAATATAGCCCAAAACATCTATTAACAGCATAGATTGATAGGCTATAAACCTGAGCCAACATACGACAACCAACTGGTCAAATAGCCACTCCTTTTTCAACAGAGGTGGTAGGTATTGTGATGGAAAAATTCCTTTTCATTATGGGTTGATGAATTTTGAACTATTTTGTTGAATATGATTTCTTAAAAACATTTATCTAACTTGCTTCATGTGACTGATATCTTATGCAAATGCATGAACACCTAACCTCTGCCCTATATGATTGTAACAGAGTCACGAACCAGCCAAAACTCAGATAGAAAGTCGTCTTCGTGTCTTATGTTTTATGTCTGATAATTTTATGCTTTGCACAGAGTCCCAGGTCATGCGTCATGAAGTTTTAACTTTACGTCTTGTGTCGATGAGAAGCCTGTCTGATTGGGATAGTCGTATGTACGTGTGTGTGTAGCTTAATCACTGCTGGCACCGAGAGTGCTTGTCTCTTCCCCTGACCTTGTTGATATCTGTGTATAAAATTGTGAACACTCCTTTACTCGGGGCTCATTCACTCAGCTCATGAATTTGACTGTGTGGTGAGTCCATCTGCAGATGGTTGGATTAAACTTACCGAAAAGACAGATCTGACTTTACTCTTTGATTGACAGAAATTTCCACCACAGTATATGCAGTTAACAAGACATTCAATAAATGATAATCACGGCTGCTGGAAAATGTAATCTCCAGTCCACATCTAGGCAGAATTATCCTCTCTTCTGTCTCATGATTAGCAGACTGAGGTGTTTATGCCACAAAGTTTTCTTTTTTATTTCAACAACACACCCACCTTCAAGTGAAGCACAAGCCTCCTCTTGTTTTGACTTTTTCTTTATTTTGCTTGCTCCCGATTCATATTGCCATTTGGAGGCCATCTCTCCACCTGCATCCAACTGCCTGTCGGCTGCCGATTGGTCAGATGCTGCGTGCTGACAATCACTGCAGCAACGTGTACGGTGTCAGATTACTTGTCTCTTTTTTTTCTCTACTGCCTCAGGCTGACTTGGTGCTCTATGCGCGCCTCACTGCAGCGATGCACATCCTTTGTGCATTTGCAGAGAATGCCTCCCACTGCGCAAAAATGGGGCCCCCCATGGATCGTGGGGCCCTACGCGCATGTGCTGCGTGTAGGGAGGGGCGGTGCTGAACTATATGATCAACATATATTATGATCAACACACGTAAGAAAATTCACGTGGAAATGGTAGTCAATGGCGGCCATTTTTAAAAATGGCTACCACGGCCACCATATTGAAAATTTGCAATGGCCCGATATCAAATCTTTTTGGACTGTCTTTGGCTATAAGTTTACCAAATGTCACGCTTTTATCACAAAGTGCACGATTCTTTGGAATTGTGCTGTTAAGCTGCCCCACTACTGGCTTTTGGCTGATAGTGGAAGTTACCATGTGGATCAATGTGCACTGTCTGGAGCAAAAAAGAAAATCCTGGGTGTCCACTCAAAATTTCAAAATGGTGGCTGTTTTTTCAAGATGGCCGCGGGTGTTTTTGCCTTTGCTAATCTTTTGATCACATTTTTTTGCTTAACATACTTTAGGTAGAGGACATTTGCACAAGTATGATGTATTTCTGTTAAAGAGGTCATATGGCATGTAAAAACAAAGATGGCTTCAAATATGGCAGCCAAAATCATGAAATTATATTGTCCAAAAATATGTTCAGCATAGAAAAATGCTCTTTTATCACACCACACCATCACTACAAATATTTTTGCTATAAATCTGCAAGTCTAAGTTCAGTTTTGCATGTCTAAGTTCAATTTAGGTGATGGCACTTTAGTTAGTTTTAGTTTAAAAGAGTGAATGTCAGCGCACAACCAGGGCACACTGGTGACTTCACTGCTGTGTAACTCAGCATGGGTTTCAGTGTCAGCTAATTGTGCTTTACTAATGCTGTACATAGCTTTACTAACTCCAAAATGGTAGACTAGTACTAGTTGTAGTGTAGTTTAGTTCAATCTAGTGTCCCAAATGCTGTCTAATAGCCCCATATCAATTAGAGCTTAGGAAGGAATTGGTAGATTTGTTAGACAGCCGCACCTGAATTGACAGGTTGTGCCAGCACAGGAGAGCCGAGCCAAGGGTAAGTGGGGCTATACATGGCTTTTTCATGTACTTACCCAGATGGTCTACAGATCATACCGGACTTAAATGGCACTGGATGAATGATCAGGCTAGGTGTAGGGTGACTGAACCCCTCAACCTTATTTAAGAGCTCATAATGGCAAGTACAATCACAAGCAGAAGGAAGCCTGACTGGAGCAAATGTTGTCTTTGCCAGGAAGACAAGAAAACAAAGGTATAACTTCATTCTAACTGCATTCCTTCAAACTGGCACAACTTCCTCCAACACAACAGCAACAAGTCAGAGCTGTTTGACTTCCTGGCAGACAAGACTACTGAGATGTGTGTGCCAAATTTGGTTATTGTGACCAAAGGAACCAAAGCGCTCAGCAATCACAAAGTGAGTCTGCTTGAACTAAATAAAAGTTCTCAAGAGGAGGCAGACAGCCGCATCTTTGTCCATGACAGATATGCTGCATCACAGGGGAGCAAATCTATCATGGTCAAAGCCAAAGACACAGATGTCCTTGTAACTGGCCTAAGTATGTTCCCAATTCTGCAAGGCTTAGGACTGGAGAAGCTGTGGCTCACATTTGGACAAGGTCAGAGCCTTCGATGGATAGGTATTCACAACCTGTACAACAATGTTGGTGCAGAGATGGCTAAAGGCATGCTATTCAAACATGCATTTACAGGTTGTGATGTTGTCTCAGCCTTCAGAAACAAATGAAAGAAAACAGCCTGGCAAACATGGAACATATTTCCTGAAGCCACCTCAGTCTTAGACAACTGAGCAAGTACCCGGCAACCATCGAGGATGCTGACATGAAGATTCTGGAGAGGTTTGTGGCACTCATGTATGATAAGTCAAGCACGCTAGACAGTGTAGATGAGGCCAGACTTGATCTATTTGCCAGAAAACAGAGACGTTATGATGCCACCCCCCCAACCAGAGCAGCTCTGCTCCAACACACCAAATGCTCAATATATCAGGCAGGTGTATGGGCTCAGGCAATTCTGTGCCAGCCAGAAGCAGAGAGTCCTGCTGACTGGGGTTGGGAAAAGGTTGGTGAGGAATGGAAAGTCTTCTGGACAGCCATCTCTACCATTGCAAAGTGTTGCGAACAACTCACTACATGTGTCTGCAAGTCTGCCTGCCATGGCAGATTCAAATGCTACAGGCTTGGGCTGGCATGTACAGCTTTATGCAGCTGCAAATGTGAGTTGTAAGTAGCCTCTGGAGCGGCCGCTTGGTTTTTTAAATTCATTCATTCATTCATTCATTCATTCATTCATTCATTCATTCATTCATCCATTTATTTATTTATTTATTTATTCATTTATTTATTAGTTTTTAATGTCAATGTCAACATCATGACCTCATATCATAAAAGATTGGGCCCTGAAAGTGTCTAATATGGTCTAAAATCGGTGCTATTGGCGGCCATCTTGAAATTTTGTGTGGACACCCAAACTTTTCAAAAGAGTGGGTTATAGTGAGCACTTGTGCCAATTTTCATGTTTGTATCACAAACTGAAGTATTTTTTTTTTTCACTTATCAGCTCCACTAATATGATACACTTTTTATATAAATACTTATTATGGTTGTCTGAATTAATACAGTCATTCTGTTTTTCCCTTCACACCTCTCTGCTTTCACAAGGCTTTCCAGTGCACACAGGTGATGTTTTGCTAAGTAGACCTCTCTCTTTACCTAAGTGACATGGTGGCTTAGTGGTTACAATTACAGCCTTTCATCCTGAAGTTTACCCCAAAAGAGTTAACTTGTATGCTCTATGTTAAAGCATTGTGCATTAGCAAAATATATTTATAATATAATACTTTTCTTAGATGTATATTTTTATTAAGCTTTCACTTTTGATTATTTCTGTTGTACCTAACTGTCAGAAGGACAACAAAAATGTTTTAGGCATTTCCTCTCTATCATTAAACAACTTTAAGTGTGCAAGGGGTAGTATGATTACACAATTCAGTTTTGGAGATAGTTCATATAAGTCCTAAATGTATGAACCTGAACTGAGCCTTGTACTTCTACTATATAGAGATAAAGTATCACATGAAAATCCCTTGAATGAAAACTTCTGTGGAAACCACAGGACTGTGATGTCATGGAAGGTCCCTCGGTGGAGTACAAATAGATCAAGTGATGAGGAAACACAGCAGAGTTGAAGTGTGATTGTTGGTGAGTGACAGAGATGGAACAGAAGCTGCCGCTTTACATCTTCATGCTCCTTATAGAGGGTGAGTCTTTTACTTCCAATACTTGTTGCCAGGCAGACTTTGTTATGAAAGGTAGATAATGCTGAAATGAAATGATATATGAATCTAAACAAATCTTATCACTAAAACGGACAAATGAACCTACTGACAGGAAAGTCTTTCTCTGCCATTGTGTTGTGCTTCAAAATCTGATGTCTTCTGATGAAAAATAGGACAAAATTACAAACGTAGGTGCTGACACGTCAAATGGTTGCATTTATCTTCAATGAAAAGCATTGTTTCCTGAGCTCATATTATTTGATATGTTAGATTTGTAATTCTATTTATATTTAATCATTAGTACCTATTTTGGATTGTCATTTAATTTCTCTATATTTAATTGCTTCTTGAGTACAGTATGTGTATGAATGCATGCATATTTATATATGTATACACTCCCCTCTATTTGCTACAGTGATGCTTATATTATATTGCATTTAGTGTTTCCTGTTGAAAGAAATGTTCTTTATATTTCAGGCATTAGAAATGAAAGAAAAAAGTCCAGTGACCAAAGTCTAAAGAAAACGCAAACAACCTGTTGCCACACTGTACAACTAATGAATCTAAGTTGGTTTAAGTGGCTGGTCAATTGTTCCAATGTCAGTTTAAGTGTTATAATATCTTACACAACCCAGGCGTGGGAAAAGTCTTGATGACCTCTTATCCTTCAAGCCCACCACCTTTTCTGCTGGCGTCAATATGCCCACACAATTGTGTTTTCCAAAGAGCTTGTCATTCTCACCATATAGGAAAGAAAAAGCCCCCGTGAACAACCCACACAGCATATACGTGTTTGCTCTTACACTCGCTGTTACTTTCACTTTCCCTGTGAAAGTACTGACCACAGTACTTCCTGTCACATCGGAAATGTATCAGATTCATGACAGGGGGCTGCTTCTTTTATACCTACAATAGAAAAAAAAAACTGTCACACCACCTCTGCATGCACTCACAGAAACAGTGTTTGACTTCAGACACCTCTGTGTAGGAGGGAGACAAACCTCAGTTGTTCTGTACTCTACCTTTTAAGGCCAAAGGCCAAAGATAGTTACTCATCTGTTTGTAGAGGGCATTGGGGTAACTTCCTAGTGTTATTTTATGAAAATATTTTATCAGATATTTAGTGTTTTATCTGTATGGTGTTTAAATGATACTGTGCACCCAGTGTGAAAGTAGTTGATGTTCCTATGTATTTGATTGCAGTTTCACTTGCGGTGTGGCAGCATGTGACTGTGACAAAAGGTCAGACAGTCGATTTAAGCTGCCCAATTATTCATGCTCACCAGAGTGTGGAGTGGAAGAACCCTGAAGGATATATTATGTTCTTCAAGCACAATCAAGGTAAAGATGAATTATCTTGGAGTAGCAATGCAAATTAATGTTTGGGCCATAATTGCGGAAATATCTCACTTTTGAAGAAGGATATTAAACGTTTTACTTTATTTTCCTTCGCTCCTCAGCTGAAGTGTCCAGAGGTGTAAAGGATCAACGCTACACCATCAAAGACCTATCCGAGTCAGAATTCACCATCAGTATATCTGATGTCACCTTCAAAGATGGAGGAAACTACACATGCTCTCACTATGACACCCATATAACAGAGAAAACAGTACTGTTGACAGTGTTAGGTAAGTATTGACTGGGTCACAGGTTATATTGGTTGATAACATCAAAGAAATGTTGTTGAATATGATTTTGTAAATGTATTGCTAGAGCTATGCTCTTCATCATTGACTTGTCATGACCATTGCATTGTTAGGTGGATGAGCATTTCATATTACTTAAATAACATTTACACATTATTTCAAAGGTAATCCCATAATAACCAAAGTAAAGCGTGGACGACGGTTTGATATGAAATGCATTGCTGAGGGGAACCACTATCCTCCACAGATCTTCTGGAAATTGGATCATGGGCCTGAAATTCTTGGTAAGTTGGTATTAACTAAATAGCTAAAGCCACATAGTAATGAAGAAGTAAACCAAAGAGAGCCATGTAGGCTAACAACCTGACTAACAAAAATGCATCACCTATCCTCTTTGATGAATGTTTGTGGTGCTGTATCTTGTGCATGACTATTATGAACCAGCAGGGGAAAAAGTTCTTACTCAAAGAAGGTGGTCTGCGCGAGGCTGTCTTTGTGAGGAGATATGTTTGTCTTGTTACAGAGGCTGCCACGGCTGCCAGAGAGATGAAACAACCTTCTGATTGATTTTTAATTTTATCATAGATTTGCACATCTTGTGTTGCACATGCATACAAAACAAAGTATAATGTATGCTGGTCATTGGGACATTGACGTTTGATGGCCTTTTGGTTTGGTGGATGTTTTTTCAAACCCTGACGACAGCCATAGCCTTCAACATTCCTTTTTGATTGACCTTAAAAGGATCTCCTTGTGACGATTTGTAGCAATTTAATCACTTTTTATTGGCCACATGAGCAGATTGTGAAGAAAATGTCTCTCGTGAATGAACCATGTCTCTCTTGGTTGCGTGTGCAAGTCTGTGGATGAATTTAATTGTTTAATGCTGCAGTACTGTGGATTTCTTTGTGGTCTGATTTTCCGCAACGTCAAAAAATGTGACTCTATGCAGGTCCTCAAGAGTCTTGTCTCAGTGCCTCTCTCCACTCCACTAACATGGCAACAGTAGCTAATGTTAGTTTAGATGGAGTCTGCTGATATAGACTAATGACTGGCATCTATCACAACACAGGAGTGCTGCAGAGCCCCTTTCACGATAAAGATAGTAGTTATAACCACTTTAAACTCTAAAAACATACATTTTGATTTGATTAGAGTGCTCAGCTGTGTCATATTATGACTCTTGGTGTATGTTCTTTGAATATGGATGGAAGCTGGTACACTTGATGAGAAATGGTACTAATGACATCTATTCCATTCCACAGCTAATTCCCAAGTCCTGCAGGAAAGTGAAAGATATGTCTCAAAGGCTATGTTAAGTGTTCAGTCTGTGGAAAACAGAGTCACTGTGGAATGCCTTGTTCATCACCCAGCACTATACTCACAACCTCTGATTGATTTTGTCAAAATTGGAAAAAATGGTGAGTACAATTCATTATCTCTCTCCCACTCACTCTCCCTCGAAGGGGCTTTTGTGGTAATAACTTCAGAATATTTTTACCAGCAGAGGAAGTAAATGTAAATGACCCTTCTATTAAATAAAACATGTTTATTTGAATGTACTTCTGCATGAAGGCAGATATTTGAGGAACAGTGAAAAAGTGTAGTTGGGATGTCATGAGACAGGGAAAGCACTGGGCGGCTTTTTTCTCAAGAGTTTCTCCATGACTCACAACAACAAACTGGCCAACCAAAAAAAAACAAAACAAAAAAAAACACAGCTGTATCATTTCCTCTTTCTGTATGTTGTAAAACATCTGATTTCCTGTATTTCCTGACTGAAAAACAGTGTGATTTGTAGATTGATTATTGGTAAGCAGGAATTTTTACTTATATTTTCAATCAACTGAATGTTGTTGCTACTTATTATTAATGTAAGGCCCCTCTCTGTCACAGCCATAAAGGCCAGCCAAACAACCACAACCAGATTACCCACAGCTCATCCTCAAAGACCAACAGAGGTGAGGAGAACAACAACTAGCTGGTTACATGGGAGAACAACAGTATACCTCACAACCAGAGATGTGACTGGGTTTCCATCAGAGAGCTCCAAAAAGTTATCAACTGTTCCTTCCAGTCAGCTGTTTTCCTCTAATGAGCCAAATACGGTTACAACACCCACTGGATTATCTGTGAATCCTGTTACATCCACAGGCTCACTTCTCAGCACTAATGGTGAGTGTTTTCATTTGTATGGGATTTTCATGAGCCATAAGTGGCAGATATTCCATGTCAGTTGGGCATGCCGTGTACAGAGATGGAACAAACAGCACAAAAGCTGCCTTTGAACAAGTTGTTTTTTTAAAAGTTACATGGAAGAATAAATGTGCCATCAGTTAAAATTCTCAATTACAGCATGCCTCAAAGATTCAGTGCTCATAAAACAGATTGCATGTAGTAATATCTACATTAATCTTTAATGATATACAGTATTGAATCAAGGGATATCTACAACGTTCATACAATTATGGGGATAAATTCACCTTAAATGGGGTCACTCTATGCTACATGCCTTTTTATTGCATTGTATACTAAATGTAAAATATATTGAATAAGCTTTCACCTCTTGAATGGAAACTAGGGGTTTCATGTTTGCATTTAGATAGGCGTTTCATCACATTAGTTGTGATACCACAAAGTTTGTTTCCTGTGATGGATGTCTCAGAGTATTGTATGAAACTCAGTTTTGTGAAACATATTCATAAATTCTGGTGATGGAATTGTGAGGGTCGTTGTTGGTGAAAAGCATTTCCACTATATACAGAGAAGGGCATCGCTTTGTGTTGAACACATGATATTTGGCAACATACTGGTTGAACTGTACAAGGTCAGAGTAGATTTGGGGGCAAATTGAAAATGTAATTTTATTTCATTTGTTAACATCTCTTGATGCAAGCTATTTTAAAAGACATCTTTTTAAAATGGTGTATTAAAAAGTAATGAAAACATTGGCCACTTTTAAAGTGGTGGGGACATGTCCCTAGGCTAAATGATACATACAGTATGCAGGGACAAAAATCCAATTTTAGAGAGTAATTTAAGGGGGGGGACAAGGAATAAAAGTTGTAGCCTGTCTTTTTATACAGAATCTGTATTTAAAATATTTAAAACGATTGAAATTAACATGTACACATGCAATGAATAAACTAATTATCTAGCAAACATCTAAGTTTGTTTATCAGATTTCTCATAATCAGATAACTGCCCTTTTCCAGATGAAAGATATCAGATTATGCTAGTCTCTCTCTCTGTCTCTCTCTATGAACACTCTATATCGTGTGTAATAATAGGATCTGACACTTGTGACAATACTGCTAAAAAATCTGTTGGAAATTCATTAAGTTGTGATAATTTAATTGGAGATTGACAGAGACTGCAACATTTGACTCCGAAATAATAATAATTAAAAAAAAAACAAAAAAAACAAAGTAGATACAGTATCTACTAGTTAACTGAACATATTTCAAGACAATTAACTCTGGATAACTGGATAAAACCTTCCTGGAAATAAATCTAAAATGTCAGTAATATCTGATTCTGACATTTTATATCCAGACAGTCTTTTAGAATGACAAAAATAATTATTACTGCTCTTGTCCTGTCCTGTCCTCTCCCTCTCCTCTCCTCTTCTCTCCTCTCTGTCTGTGACTACAATCTGTAGCTTTTAACTTAGCATAACAGCACTCAATATTAAGTAAGCTTTTGAACAATGCAGGATAAGTGTTGCAGACAGCCTGGATCTGGCGCTTTCTGTGCATGGGATGTGTGCTGTTGTAACTTATGTAACTATGTCTGTGCGGTATACACATCTCTTACCCTGCCACACAGTGTGAGTAGCAGGCTCTGTCCACTCGCTGTTGCAGCTGCTAGCTCCGCCCACTGGAAAGAGTGTGGGCTGGACTCAACCATTTCTAAGAATGGAGGGGAGAGCACATTATTGCGCGATTATAATGAGCACTGCTTACATTGTTCTTTCAATAAATGCTACGGCATTGTTAAAAAAATTGTTGTGTCTCAAATTATTCTGGGGGTTTAGGGTTATTTGGGGGATTTCCGCCTATGACAGTATGTTTGCTGAACATCATTAGATATTTGATACACCAACTTGGAAAATGCTAATATTTGAACCCAGTGGTTTTAAAATTTAAGCAAAATCCAACAATTTGTTGAAATAAAACATTTTTTGTGTGTGTCTACAGAAGTAATCTTCTCTTCTAATCTTTGAAAATCAACCTTTTCCTTCCTGACTTTTATTTTCTAATGATGCTTATTTCTCATTTCAGACTCATTCAGGGAGAGGAATGACACAATCAGCAATACAATAAGAACGACAGGTATTGTATCCTGTCTTCTTGTACCGAAAGATTATGTGCATAACCATTATTGAGAAATATGACTAGCACCATCTAGTGGTAATCTTGAAGAATTATAATTGAGTTGATCCACAGAAAACAGGGTTGACATCAGCATCATATTTTTTTAAGCCTGTGTTAATCATTGTATCTTCCTTCTTCTTAATTTCTTTGAAGGCTGGACATCAGTCTCTGAGACAACAGAGGTGATCACATCCTATAACCATACAGAGGGAAACACAACAGGTAAATTCACACCATCAACAGTACCTGTGGCTGCATGGTAGAGACTAAAATGATGTTCCTCCTGTGTGAAAAAATAAGATAACTGTATTTTCTTATGCACATGAAACATGTAATAGGCTTTTTAAGGTTTTGTGAACTAATTTATAGAATGCCTTCCCAGGAAGCTTTAATGGCCCAAAGATGCAGACACGAACCAAAGGAAATTCACCTTTACTGGTCTTACTGGTGACATGCCTGATATTTGGTCTTCTGGTGGTGGTAATTTTTTTTGCCATGAAGTTGAGAAGAGCGCACATCACCTGGAAAAGAGGTAAGCAGCCCCATTTTCTGCATATCACATTAACAAACCAGCAACATCAGACTGAAGCTGCAGCTTGAACTTGAGTCAGGGTCATACATGTATGCAAAACCTTTGTGATGGTTTTACTCTGCGTGTCCAGAACTGTCTTCCTATAGCTGGAAAATACTGTAATAAACATTAAAATACACAGACTGTGTTATTGCAGATTTGTTGTTATGCAAAAAGCCACAAGTACTTTGAAATTTAAAAAATCATATGACAGTTTTTATTGTTGCAGAGAATGACGACTCTGATCCATCTGAGGAAAGCAGTAAATCCAAATCAAGCCAGGAAGAGAAGAACTCCCAAGGACAAAGGCGAAGAGGTAGGCAGATGACTCAGCACTCTTTTAAGGCTTCCACTGTAAGGAATACATAAATGTAGAGAAAAACATTTGTGCTCACAGAGACTGTGATCCAACTGCAAGAACTTGAATTACTCCTGCTCCCATGACTGGCTTTGTGACTTAAAACACTGATCATAAAATTCTTTCTTTTTCACAGGGCTTTTCAACACAGCATTTACACAGTACGTTGTTGAAGAACCACCAGTGATATTCTCAGTGATAAACACCACTGTGATGCCAACAACAGAGACTGAAAATAAAGAGCAAACTGAGAGACACACTTCAGCCAAATGTGACATAAAGGAGACAGAACTGTAAAAAATTATGTATATATAACATGGGCAGTATCACCAGCACCACGCTCACGGATTAAGATGATCAATTCTTTTTTCTTTTTACTACACTTGTAACTAAAATGTGCATGTTTACACAGAAAATGTTTTAACACAATGCTTATATCTGCAGTAGGCTATTCAGTTGTACTGTATAAATACTTTGTACATTATTTACATTTTTGTATCAATAAATTGTATTTTTGCATACTTTAAATATGGATGAATGATTGAATGATTGTGTTTATAGATGCTTTCTCTATATGTTGTGAGTTTCTCTACAAAGCAGCATGTGGCACATCGTTTTAAAGTAGGAAATTATTTTTTATAGTAAAACGTAATTTCCAAAGGTATCCTACAATGTGTAACACTGCAGGCCTTTAGGCTTTAAATACTCTGTCATTTTACAGAAACAGAATTCAAATCAAATGCTGTGCATGTGTTACTGTAACCACATGACTGGGAACAAAGGCTGTCCCGACTTTATTATTGCTAGCGTTTGAAAAGACATGTTTGTATGTATGTATGTATGCATGCATGGCGGGGCAAAGGCTCTCATTGTCGATCTTATTTTGCCCAACAACGCCACCTTGGGAATTGCACGCAAAGAATCATTTTACAATGATCAAAAACACAGGTTCGTTCCACTCAACAGGCCAGACACGTGGTTCCCAGTTATAAAAATACTTCATTAATAAAATATATATATTCTCTCAAAATTTACAGTCATACAAAATAATGAAGGGGGAAGCCTAATCGGGGGCTAAGGCCTACTGGTGGGAAAGAGCTAGTGAAGGGGAAGGGGACTCAAAGTTAAATGAAACAAAAAAGGGTTCACCCAGACACACGTGGCAGTCACACACTGTGATATCACCAAAATCCAAGGGAGCACAACACACCAGAAGAAGGGACACCACCACGTCACCAGCACCACCACCAGCCTGCAGCCACTGAGAAGGTGAAAAAAATATTCATAATGGGAATAATTTACCCAAAATGTACATGTATACACACAAAATAAGGCAAGGAACAGTTCATAAATTAAGCTATACACAAGAGCCAAAACAAAACAATTTACTTAATCCAAACACACACACTTGTATGTGCACCAACACAACAGACAACTAGTTTACAAGTGCACAGGTGTGGATGTAGTAGTTGTTGGAAACTCCTGTACTTGCACAGGATTCACACTGACTGATAAATTCAACACCAGACTTACCAAAATTATCAAAAACAGTCTACACTCAACTAGTGATTTTTAACTCCAATAGTTCTGTCCCTGGCAGAAGCTGGGTAGGTCGACCTACAATTATGAAATTCTGCATAAGAATGGTCTTTATCGCTGTTTGTGTCTTTCCACATTGCCGGATCCGCAGTCGTCTCGTACCACTCCTGCATTTCTGGTTCAGCTTCGGGGGCCGCCGGTCCCAGCGGCATTGTCACTGGCATGTCCCTGCTGTCATCCATGGCATCATCCACAGCATCCGTGGGATCACTCACGAGATCATCCGCGGTATCAGTGGCTTCATCCCGGCCGTCAGGCGGGCCCTCCTGGCTGGTCAAAGATGCGGGTGGGGCCGCCAATTAACAGGTGCCTGTCGCTGTCGAGGGCGAGGCGCCCCACTGTGGATGAGCTGGTGAAGTGGAGGCATCTGCTGGGTAGCGGTCCTGCTCTTCACTGACAAGACTTAAAGTTAGATGCGGTGAAAAAGCTTGAGATGTTCGGATTGCTCTGTCGGAGTTGCAAATGTCTTTTATCCCTCTCCTGTTTTGTTTTGCTTTTCATTTAGGCCCCCGGGCCGCGGCTCAGGTGGCCCGGTTCGGATCCGGGCTTGGCTACAGACTAGCATTCAGTGAACCGCAGAGAGGGAAGACCAGGCATCAAACGGAACACAGAGTATGACGCACTCGGTGGCTGCTCTGCAGTGAAAACACAGGCCTTAAGCATGAGGACACTGAGCGATAAGTGAAATGAAGCAGTAGCCGCAGCAGCTCGGAGCATCACCTGCATGGGCAAACACCTCTGACCCAGAAGTGACACTAGTGTGGTGTCGGTCGCAAACGTGTTGTTCGAACGAACGGATCTTTTCAGTGAACGAAGTGAATGGGATCACTTCATGGACTGATTTGTTCCTTTCTCAGTTCAGCTGAGCTCAGCCGCGATCATGCCGGCCGGGAGTGGAACTGCCGTGACACACACAGAGAACTGTGAAGACGTTATTCTTGTTTGCGCTGTGATTCGTTCATGATTCACAAACCTACTGCAGGCAGAGAACTGACGCTGAGGACGTGATTCTCGTTCACGTACTGTGCTGAAAATCACACTGTGTCACTCACCCAGGGCAGAGCAGATGATTCAAATTCAGTAAGCGTACTGCTAAAATTAGTGCTGTGTTGCTCATATCCGTATAGCATCATCTTAAGTGATTTTACTGCTCAGTAAAAGTCACTCACGTTCGCGAATATGATTCTCAGCAGCTGCCGTCACTCACGTTCACAAACGTGATTCACGTTCATGCTGATTCAGTGACAGCACGAACGTGATTCACGTCCTCAGCAGGTCGTTCGCGAACAAGGGACGCCAGGACGTGAATCACGTTCGCGCTGTGATTCATTCATGATTCGCGAACCTACTGCCGGCAGAGAACTGACTCTGAGGACGTGATTGTCGTTCCCGCACTGTGCTGAAAGTGCCGCTGTGTCTCTCACTCAGCCAGACCAGAGGAGATGATTCACGTTCAGTAACCGTACTGCTAAAATTAGCGCTGTGTTGCTAACATCCTTGTAGCACCATGTTAAGTGATTTTACTGTGCACAGAGGACACTTTCAGCGCTGCGTCTCCCACGAATGATTGTGCACCGTCCCTCAGTAAGTGAACGTGAACCTCAGGGCTGAATTATTAACTGAATGACGGATCGTTTGGCTGCTTATCAGTTCAGGGAGTTGGTGAGCACTGAACGATTCGGTGAACAAATCTTTTTAACGATTCATTTTACTGAACAGATTCTAGAGATTCAGTTCAGTAAAAAGAAATGCCGTTCCCATCACTAAGTGACACGTCATTGAGAGCGCACAGAGGAGGGCCTTACTTATATACTGCCGCCCTGGTGGTTAGCTGTGCACAATTAACTGCAGAAAGACAGCCCTATTTCTATGCTGCTACATTCTACCCCCCCCCCCCTTCTTGCATCGTCACCCCAGTGATGGAGGAATCAAGGTAAGTGCTACAAATTTAGCTCCAAGGTCTGAAAAGAGCAGAAACTGCATTAGACACAAAAGCAGGAGGGTCAGCAGGCGCCACCTCTCCCATTGGCTGTGGAAGACCGAACATTAGAGTGGTGGCCAGCAGTTGACCGCATAGTCCTGCGTGGGGCCTCATGGCTGGGGCCAGGACAGCTGACTGGAGGAACCTCCAGAGATGTCGATGCTCCAGCATATGGAGTTATTGAGGAGGTACCTGCAGGAAAACCTGGGTCAGATGGTACTGGCACTTGGGGTGACTGTGGTTGATCTGGTAGAGGGCATAACAGAAGGGTGCACAGAAGGTGGTTGTCTAAGAACCAGCAAGTCATATTCAAATCAATGCTCATCCACAGGAGGGTTGCTCTTCCGCAGGTGAGTTGTGAGAAGAGGCACAACAAGGACAGTCCAACCACTGCCTTCAGCATGTTGCGGTAGACATGCTTGACCTTGGTCGGGTCATCTACTGGCACAATGGTGTACACTGAGCCACCTTCCCTAGGTGCTCTTGACACTTGATACCTCACAGAGCTCCACCGATCCTGGATCTTATTGGGCCCCCCGGCACTGAAGTCATGCAAGAACACCAACTGACCTTCACTCAGCGACAAGTCTTCCCTGAGTCCCTTTTTGAGGCTCCTGCTCGAAAATGTCATGCTTAGAATAAATAGGGTATATCTCTGTAATGACAAGTTTTATCTGCATTATAACATTCTATAGTAAATATCCCTTGGAAAATAATGCCACAGTAGCCTAAAAACTCAATAAAGCCAAGGAACAACATCTGGACATCACCTATGAGAAGTTTTTAACAGAGGTTTTAGTAAAGAGATGCCAAGGCGTCCTCAAGTTTGGCTATTTGAAATTTCTTAGGTACCAAGTTGTAAAATTCATTTCATTTAAATGTCATTATGGGTCTAAGAAAAACCTGTTTTTGAAAAAAAAGCCCCCCCCCCCAAAGAAACCTTACAAAAGGACTACATTTGTCTCCAACATGAGCAGATTTATTTATTCACTATAATACAACAATAACTAATGATATAATAATAGTAGGAAAATAGTAATAAAAAATAGTAATGCAATAATAATGATGGAAATCAGCAACAACAACAAAGTGCAAAAACAAAAAATTCTGCAAACAGCTATTTACAATCAGACACAAATCCTTGGCTTACACAGCCACTGGTAGAGGCAGCCGGATGTGTCACGCCACTGCTCAAAACAGTTTTTTTTTTTTTTTTAAGTGAGGCACAGGGGGACATTGCATTTCCTGCAATAAATGGGAGTTTTCACCCTTTTATGCCAGTTTTCTGGCACCTCTTACAGTACCTCCTACTTTGACTCGCGTCAGTTCTGTAATAACACGGCATGCAGGATGACCCTGGAGCAGGCGTGGAGGATGACCCTGGAGCAGATGTGGAGGATGAGCCAACATTTCAGTTGCAAGCTGCTCTCTGAGGGCCTTCTGAGTCAGAGCAGGAAGAGACCTTGGGAGCCAGAGGTAGAGGGCCCTGGGTGCTCATGTTCATCCTCACTGTTGACATAAACATAGACAATATATTTATATATTGACCTACAACTGCACTGGGGTATTGAACAAACAGCTAAGTCCGTATGTTCTCTGTGTCAACAGCAGTGGTGCGTCGTCAGCCTCCAGTGCGTCACTGTGCGTTATGAGTTTTCAGTGCGACAGAGCCTTGTTGTCATTTCGCATGGCAATATCTTCATTCCCCATTGGTTAATCTTGAAGCATGACACCTTGTTGGAATCATAAGAGCCAATAAAATCAAGTTCTGCACATTTTTTTCCAAGTAAACCACTAGCGAATCACGAAGCGATAAGTATGAGTGACACTATGTGACGGACAGGCGCTTTGACCCAATCAGATCCTTTGAAAAGTGGGCTAAGCATGTCAAAGAAGCCGGAAAGACCCCCAAAGCATGCTGGGAGATGTAGTCCTTCCATTTTAGTGGTTATTATTTCTGTGCATTATACTTTTCGCTGTGATACTACAAAGGTAAGACAGCATTTTGCAAGCGCTCCCTTGCACCTTCAAATGCCACCTGCAGCCAAACCTGGTGCTCCTGAACCCACTCATGAACAGTTCCACTAACCGGACTCTCAATTCAGCCCAACAGGAAGTCCACTGTCAGCCTTGGTTCCTGGCCAAACATTAGGAAAAAGGGGGACTCTCCAGTAGCCTGATGGGTAGTTGTGTTATAGCAGTATAGTACCTGGAGCAAGCAAGAGTTCCGGTCCCTCTTTTGAGACACAAGAAGACAGGTGGCTAAGGGGATTGTTGTCAGTATAGACAACACACTTATTACCCAACAAATATTCACTGAATTTCTCGGTAATGGCCCACTTAAGAGCCAAAAAATCGAGCTTCATGGAACTGTATTTCACCATGTTCCTTTCGGTGGGCCTCAAGCCTCAACTGGCGTAAGCCATTGGTCTCACCTTTCCTGCTTGTTCTTGAGAGAGCACTGCTCCCAAACCACCATGGCTCGCGTTAACCTCCAGAATGAAAGGGAGGGGAAAATCTCAGCCACAGCCTTGTGCAGGGGTGCTGCCAGCTTAGCAAAGCCTTCCACAAAACGCCGGTAATAACTGGCGAAACCAAGCAAAGACTGCAACTCTGGGACTGTAGTGGGAATCGGCCAATTAGCTACAACTTCAAATTTACTTGGGTTCACCAGAAATCACATGTCCCAGGTAATGTACCTGGTTTTGCTGTTAAGCTGTCTGTAATCAATACACATGCGCAGGCTGCCATCCTTTTTCCTCACCAACATGATGGGGCGCGCATAGGGGCTTCTGCTCTCCCGGATTACCTGTGATGAAAGCAGCTGGTTGATGTGCTCCTTTACGACCTCATATTCTGAGGGTGGAATATGGCGATAGCGTTGCCTAACCAGAACATCATGAACCAAGGGAATGTCATGGGAGATAAGGTCAGTACAACCCAAATCTCCATCGTGAGCTGAAAAGACAGGTGTCCTGCCCAAGCAGAGACCTCACCTGACTTTGCTGATCAGCAGACAGTGACGACAGGTCCGTCTCTCCCACCTGCTGGGGTACAGCAGGGGAAACTGTATGAGAGGACATGTTTTCTATACCTGATGACATCGTAGTAACTCCTGAGGGAAGGCTGACAACACTGACAGTGTCCAGTGTGCCACCAACTGTGCAGGGATGCAACATCGCCTCAACGGAGCCTACACTGACAACTGAATGACTGCGGCCCCTCACACCACCAGGTAGCCCTTCAAGCTCCCACTGAATCACCTCTGATCTAATAGCAAGCAAGGTGTGATTGGGCTGTCTACGCACTAACAGCTTCAACTCACGACGCTGGGGGTACAAACACCAGCCTCTCTGTTACAGGGACACTGGAAGTAGAAGAGGCAGTAGGTGGCACAAAAGAGGTGGACGGTGGACAGCAGCGCCGCCAAGCAGCACAAAGCCGCAGAAAAAGGCAGCAATGAATCAGTCACTGCGTGAGACAAAGTCTGGCAAAGCAGCAGACAACGTCGTACAGGGGTAGACAAGGGAAATTTGGCACTGGCCCTCCGGGCAGTATTTAAGCGCCACTGTGCTTTAACAATTAAGTAAAAACAGAGTTAAAATGGTAAATATGCCACTGCAGTCAAGCCACCCTCCACTCCGAAATCCCTGGTCAACCTAGCTGCCAGTTAATTTGCAGTGCCTGTATATAGACCATATTACGGTAATGCAGTGCCAGAACAGAATTCAAAATAAAAGCAGACACTTGTGAAGGCAGCCTGCAATTTCACACAAATACAATCAATCAGCCAGTCAGTTAATTGATTGATTGATGAATTATTATTTAATTCATATTACTATCCTTATTCTGACCACACTGAAGCCTTGGCGGGGCATGACATTTCATCTGTTTGTACAATTAGTCCAACATAAAATATGAACACAATAGCTGGAGTTTCAGATGAGGAATTTCAAAATAAAAGCCCACTTAATATATAAATAATCTCAAATATTTTTCTCAAATTCAGATCCACATTAAGAGGAAACTACCAGTTTCCATAGACTCATTACACTTCAGACTGATAGAACTCAACCCCAGAGACTCACTCATAATTCCAGGAAGATCTGATTTATATAATATTTCCTTTTGATTTAAGATTTACTTTAAAAGAAAACTACCTGTTTCCACAGACTCATTTCTGTTCAGATTGATAGTACTCAATGTCAGAGTTGCACTCAGATAATTCCAGGAGCATCTGATGTGGATTTTCAAAATTAAAGCCCTCTAAAATGTGACATCGTTGCTGATATTTCCCTTTGATTTCAGATTTACTTCAAAAGAAAACTGCCTGTTTTCACAGACTCATTTCACTTCAGACTGATAGTACTCAACGTCAGAGTTGTATTCTGATAATTCCAGGAGGATCTGATGTGGATTTTTGAAATAAGAGAAACAGGTATTTTTCTTTTATAGTAAATCTGAAATCAAAGGGAAATATTAGCCAAAGTGACACATTTGACAGGGGTTTTATTTTGAAAATCCACATCAGAACTTCCTGGGATTATGAGCGAGTCTCTGAGGTTGAGTTCTATCAGTCTGAAGTGAAATGAGTCTGTGGAAACTGGCAGTTCCCTCTGTGGATCTGAATTTGAGAGAAATATTGAAAATATTTGACTATTAAGTGGGCTTTTATTTTGAAATTCTCATCAGAAACTCCAGCTATTGTGTTTATTTTTATGTTGGACTAATTGTACAAACAGATGAAATGTCATGGCCCCCATCTTCTAAGGTTTCAGTGTGATCAGAATAAGGATGGTAATATGAATTAAACAAACAAACAAACAAACAATAAATAATCAATGAATTAATTCCTTAAATGCTCAATTAAGTAATTAACTAATCATTTAAACAATTCACCAATAAATTAACAGACTGGTTGATTGATTGTATTTGTGTGAAATTGCAGACTGCCTTCATAAGTGTCTGCTTTTATTTTGAATTCTGTTCTGGCACTGCATTACCATAATATGGTCTGTATACAGGCACTGCAAATTAACTGGCGGCTAGGTTGACCGGGGATTTCGGAGTGGAGGGTGGCTTGACTGCAGTAATATGCCTCAACACAAAGGGAAAGTCATGTAGTCATTACTTTTATCTTCCAGTAGTTCAATGATAGAACTGTTGTTCTCATTCATTCACTTTTAGGCTGCTTCCACAGACTGATGCAAAACTAATCATTGTTTCTTTTTTTACAGCTCTATTTTGTGTTTACACACGTTTGTTTTTTCTCTGCTCCAAACCATGGATATATTATGGTCTAAACACGCACCACCGCTGTGGCGCACACCGAGCAGCTGGAGCTGCTCGAGGACCGGCCGCGTTCACATAAAAGGACCGCGAGCTCGACTGTAGCCGCACCGAGACCCAACGCGTACTCTGGCCCGCGTGTAACGTCCGCATCGGTCCCAACATGAAGCGCACTGAGGGCAAAGTTTCACCGCACCGAAAAAAAGGTTCTTATCGGCTCTAGTGACAACCTTCAATCAGCAGCAGTGAGCGAGCGGCACGCGTTCCGCAGGAGCGAGCGAGCTGTGCACATTGCAGTTGCTTGCAGGTGGTATGCTGACGTCCCAGGGCACAGCGCTCGCTGCGCACACTGAGACTTTGATTGGCGAGACGATTTCACAGAAATCATTTCAAACCACATGGAATTAACGTGAAATTAGATTTATTACATTTTTACTTTGTATCTTTTATCAAGACATTATTTTTCACTGGCCCCACCGGGCCATTGCTAGTCGTTCTAGTGGCCCTGACAGTTTTAAAAGTACATCCGGGTCACCGGGCCATTTATATTGTCGACCACTGTCCTATACGAAGACAGCCGCAGCGACAAGGCAGCAGCACAGACAAAGCAGCCGCGACAAAACAGCAGCAGAGACAAAGTTGTGCATAAATGTGGTAGAGACAAAACAGCCGCAGCGACAAAGCAGCAGCAGTCCCAATCAGCTGGTGGCAGAGTTGAGTGATTAGCCACCGGTGGATTTCGGCCAGCTGATGAGCGTTCCCTGACAATAAACATAAAATTAGCATGGCTAAGCTACATTTACCAAGGCTTTTGAGAGCTAGATTTAAGGAAGCATACCTGTTTTAGAGTCAAATCTACACACGGCAGCGGACATTTAAGGCCCACACACACCGCCCAGACGTCCAACTGCCATATCCGATCTCTCTCCGACCACTCTGTTCCCTCTTGTCTGACCGTTCGGCAGAAAAGTTGAATTGAATTGAATACACCGCTTCGACGTGCTGCCAGCTCCACAGTACCGTGTACGTTCTGCTTTTGCGCGAGATGCGATAAGCGGGTGGCTCTAGTGTTAAAGACGCAGAACGAGAGGTTTATGCACGCGACTCTCTTTACTTTCGATCAAAACGAAACTTAATTATTTCAGACAAAAACAGCTGCATACTAAACATGCAGAGAGGCATTACCAAACGAACACAGATTAACTCGTCCTGAACGGACATACTAACAGCTAGTCTCATGCCAGTACTCCAAAACATGAAAACAAGAAATGACTGATCGGATTGCGTAGAAAACCAATGCGCACACAGCATTCCGCCCCTCCCACACACCGCGCTTATTCGCTAGCACACCGCCAATCAGAGAATCCCAATGGCTCAGACGTCCGACAGCTCACCTCCTCGTCCCAGCGGCTCCAAAAGCTTCCAACACTAGTGATGGGAATGGCAGTTTTTTTTTGTACTGAACTGAATCTCTAGAATCCGTTCAGTAAAATGATTCATTCAAAAGATTCGTTCACCGAATCGTTCAGTGCTCTCCAACTCCCTGAACTGATAAGCAGCCAAATGATCCGACATTCAGTTAATAATTCAGCCCTGAGGTTCACGTTCAGTTACTGAGGTATGGTGCTCAATCATTTGCGGGAGACGCAGTGCTGCTCTGAGTGGTATACATGCACTAAAATTATTACATGGTGAAAGTGTCTTCTGTGCACAGTAAAATCACTTAACATGATACTATGCGGATGTTAGCAACACAGCGCTAATTTTAGCAGTACAGTTACTGAATGTGAATCATCTCCTCTGCCCTGGGTGAGTGACACAGCGCCATTTTCAGCACAGTATGTGAACAAGAATCACGTCCTCAGTGTCAGTTCTCTGCCTGCAGTAGGTTTGTGAAACATGAACGAATCACAGCGCGAACAAGAATCATGTCCTGACAGTTCTCTGTGTGAGTCGCGGCAGTTCCACTCCTGGCCGGCATGATCGCGGCTGAGCTCAACTGAACTGAGAAAGGAACGAATCAGTCCATGAAGTGATCCCGTTCACTTCGTTCACTGAAAAGATCCGTTCGTTCGAACGACACGTTCATGACCGACATAACACTATCCAACACTGCTGAACACACCGAAAAAATCAAATTGAGCTTCAGCGTCTGTCTGAGGAGGACAGCAACAGGGCTAGGCTGCCTGGTGGAGGGAGGAAAAAGGCTAGCGAGGAGCTGGAGATAAATGTGGGGATGGGATGAGAGAGTGTCCCGCAAAATGATCAGGACGATGGAGAAACAAATGTACGCCACTCTGACAGCAGAGATGAGGAGTTTGCCATGAGTGCTGGTTTTAGCATCCTTAGAAATGACCGCACAACAACAATACACTGGTCAAATGGATCCAAGTATAAATCGCCATCAAAAAGCCACAAATAAGGTTACCTAACCCTAACCCTAACCCTAACCCTCAGAACAGCACCAAACTTAAGCAGCATTACAAATAGGGTCCAAGCACATATTTCAAGGCATCAAACATTTGATATCACTGCCTGCTTTGTCGGAAAAGACAAACAAAACTCACCTCTCCAGCTGCAGGCTCGTTGTGGGGAAGCCCTGTGAGTCGATTACCGAGTGCAGTAGAGTTCCGCAGCTCAGTGAATACATAGACATAATATACGTAGACGCCTTATAGACTGACGCTGCCTACTGGAGCTAACGTATCAGCGCGGCCGCCATCTTGGATGGGTCTCCAATGCGACCCCCCTGCATATATTTCTACTGAGGAAGGCGTATCCCCAACTACAATAATCATAACCTCCTGAATTTTTACCGGATTTTCACAAGGTTACAAACGGAACGCAGAGATTTAGTTATGATACAGGGTGCTGTCACAAAAAATATTTTAAAAAATAAATAAATCTTACTTGTAAAAGGTAATCCCCCACGATCTGGTGACAATACTGCACCAGTTATTGCAACCATAAACTGCACAATATACGGTCATAGTTGCTCGCTCTCCGTTGATTCCTATTGACTCTGGTGTTAGCCTACAGTGAGGAGACCCAACCAAGAAGGCGGCGACGCGGGATTACGTTCTAGCACGCTATGAGGCGTCTACGTATATTATGTCTATGGGTGAATATCACTACTGCGGGACTCTACTGCACTCGGTAATCGACTCGTAGGGCTTCACCACAACAAGGAGGCTTCTCGGGTGATGAGTTTTATTTATCTTTTCTGACAAAGCCGATATCAACAATCAATCAATAAACGATATCAAATGTTTGATTCCTCGAAATATGTGCTGGGACCCTGTTTCTAATGTTGCTGAAGTTTGGTGCTGTTCTGAGCATTATTTGTGGCTTTTTGATGGCGATTTATACTTGGACCCATTTACTTAAGTGTATAGTTGTTGTGCGGTCGTTTCTGAGGATGCTAAAACTATGTAAGCTAGCTGTCCGCAAACTTTATCTCTCTGGGGGGGGTCGTACTCGGTGTCAAGGTGTGTTAGACTATGGATTAAATTTACACCGGAATATCCCTTTAAGTGATTGATGCAAATAAACGCCCCAGCTATTATTTGGTATGTTATGGTGTGATAACTCTCCCGGCCGGGGAGAGAGACATGCATCAGTTTGGCCCACAGTTGTCAGCTGTAGACACGGCAGAGAGGTGACGAGATGCGACTCATCATGACTGACAGGCATCAAGGCCACTCAGCGTTACCTTACCGACCCGCCCCCAGCTATTAGCAATCCTGGACAGCTGTTTTTTTTTTCTTCCTTTTTTTCCCCTCCTGACGGCGTCTGGGCCCCGTTGCAGCTGCACCGGTTGCACCGCCAATACTTACGCCACTGCCTGGACGGGCAAACACCTCTGACCCGGAAGTGACGCATCATTGAGAGCGCACAGACCAGGCATGACAGGTCAGGGCTGTTTTGGCTGGATAAGGGGAATCCTCACAATATTAGGCAGGTGGTCATAATGTTATGCCTGAATATCATGCCATATGTATGTATGTATGTATGTATGTATGTATGTATGTATGTATGTATGTATGTATGCATAATGCAATACACATTGAAATTACAGTACAAAAAGAGGAACACTTTTCCTTAGAATATGTTCAGTGTGTCTTTCAATTTTCAAAACTCGTTAGATTCCAGTTGGCCTCTGTTAAACCCTGCCTGCATTCTACTCTCACTTTCTCAATACACCCTCAAAAATAAAGAGTGTAGACTCTCCAGACAAAGGTCATTCGAGATCAGCCAGGCCAGTGTGTAATCGATCACCAGCGATTGCCACATAATGCATGCTGGTTAGATTTGTGTCAGACTTGCTCTGATGTCATGTACATGTGGCCAATGGTAACCTCGCAGGATTGAGGCTGTGCAGTTTTTGGGGTCAGGCGCTGCAGTTTCACCAACTTCAAACGACTGGCTTTCACCTGACAGCTGATTGGCTTAGATGTTGCCTCAGCTACATGATGTTTTATTAAAACTTTTTTATTTTTGCTGAATTGAAGAGTCTAAAGGTTTAGGCTATTCTGTTAACAGAATATGTACTGCTTCACCCAGCGTTGACTAGTGTCCTGGATTGAGATTCACAGCCAGCTAAACTCTTTCTGACATTTTATCCAAGGAACAGGCTGGAGTTGTGACAGGATCGCATTTATTGCCAGAAATTGTGAAACTGAAACAAATACACAAAAGGTTCAATTACCACAAGGTAAATAATACAAGTTTACATGTAGCCTGCTAACGGAGGTAGCGGATCTAACACACACAGATCTACGTGCAGAGTCCGCGATCACATCTCGCTCGTTAATTAACAAATTGTGATAAACTACAGAAGCGTTTGCAATCTACTAATGGAAAATAATGTTTACTTACTCATATTGCCACTACAAAGGGGTAAAACAAACGTGAGGACGGAGAAATTTCTTGCTACGGAGCCGGTAAAAAAAACAACAACCTCCGGTTCGCCTATATCACTTCCTGTAAAACCCATGCACGCAAAAAACACATGAATGAAACTACTGCGCCGTCTACTGGTCGTAAAATGCAACTGCAAGTAAAAATGTACACAGTTCCATAACAGAATACATTATGTGTGGAAACTTAATAGCCCACATACATAATATGTATGTGGGCTATTAATGTGCTTTGTATGGGCTTTGTATTATATTATTATACAAAGCACATAATAAGGCACAGTTCATCTTGACGAGCCTATTGTTGAATGTACTATGAATGTGTAAAACAATACCTTTATCATAAGGTAACTTAAATCCTTTAGGCTAGAAACAGTATTCAACCACATCATAAAACGGACATATTAGGATTGTAAATTCTACAATGTCACATCAGTAGTGCAATGAATTGTGGGTAGTTAAATCAGTGAAATCCCAAGCTGACTCCCTGGAAGTCTGCAGGAGGTCCTCTTGAGAGCTCTTGTGGACTGGATGATAAAGTAGCTGTGTCCCAATTCAGGGGCAGCATCCTTCAAGGACCCTGCCTTGGCCGCCTGCAAAGGCAGGGTCGTAATTTTAATTCCAGTTATCCAGAATGTAGTTTTGAATATCCAAAAATACATTGTGACTAGTAAAAATGTCATTACGAATATCCACAATTCGTATTATGACTAGTAAAAATGCAATTGTGGACATCTGTATATATATTGTGGATATCCATAATTACATTTTTACTAGTCACAACGTATTTTAGGATATTCAAAATTACATTCTGGATGTCTGGAATAGTTTTTCATTTTGGATATCTGAAATGAAAATTATGACTAGTAACAATTGAATTGAAGAAGAGTAAAGTTTGACTGTCAAATATGTTTGAGCTACAGGAAGTCCTTATTTCCTTTTTAAACCTGTTAGTGAACCCACAGTTATGTTATCAATATTATCATTATTAGCTATAGCTAACAGTTAGGGGTAATTAACATACAGATACATTATGTTAATGCTGACATATAAACTGTTGATCGCCACCTAAGATTTTATTTTAATTTTAATGGCATTATTCTTATTTAAACTGTTTGGTATATAGTTTTGTTTGCTGTGATGATTTATTACTATTATAATTATGTTGTGAAATTATAATTCTTGCCTCTTTCTTAAAACATTGTTAATGACATGGCAGCCGTCGATCAAGTCAGCCCTGCAAACCCAGTTGATAGAGGATGTGGTGGACAGAGGAGACTGGACCCCCAAACACCCTGAGTACCAACCCAAATGATGTCCCACTGACACCAGGATCTTTATTGTGGCACCCCATGCAGCCAGCAGCACTGCCAGGGACTCAAGCTCAGCCTACTACTGTACATCATCTGTAACTGTTTTAAAATTGTTTAATAATAACTGTTTTTGTTAATAGTTAATAATAATTTGTAAATAGTTATTTATGCTGTAATTTTGCAAATAGTTGTAAATGTTAAGACCTTAATAATAAAAGAAAACATTAAATCTCTTGTTGTCCCTGAAAAGTAGCACTTGATGCCATTTGCAGTTTTAAATTGTATTTAAGTTGTAAAAACTGAATGGAATAGACACCGTGTAACAAGAGAACAATTTATTCATTAAATTTTATTTTATTTCATGAATTATGTAAAATGAACAATTATGAACAAATAATTTAAAAAAGAACTCATAAATGAACTAAATAACAGAAATAATGTAAGGATTGTCATCTGGAGCAGACAGAAGAGCCTCTCCATCCTCTCTCTGCAGCCTCATGTCCTCCTTCATCCTGCCTCCTCCTCTTCCTCCTCGGCCCTGGCTGGCTCTCCTCCTCCTCATCGTCATCTTCCCCCTATTCCTGGTCACTTGGCCCTGTGCATCCTCAGGGATGGAGGCAGTTAGGACAGGGGGGCAGTGGTACGCCTCTGTCCGAAGACCTCATCCATGAGGACAAACCAGGACCCAGTAGCAGCACTGGGCCTTCCGCTGACCCTCTCCTGTCCCTGGATATTTGCAATCCTAAGGCAGTGGAAATCAATCACGTCAGCAATATTCAGCAAATTATTTATTAACTTGCAGAGTAAAACAAATATAATTTAGTTTCCACGTCATCATTCAAACCTGCACCCCCTGTGTGCTTGTTCTTTAAATGGTCCCACTTGTTTCTGGCCTGCTAAGGCTCAATCTTCCCCTGCAGGCCCATTGTTCAAGATCACATGAACTCAGAGATGCAAAGATTTACACAAAGCGACATCAGGACTGACAAATGGGTTGTTTATTCTGTGAACAAATGTTAGATCTGACCACGGACAGTGATGAAGCTCTCTGTTTGCTCCCTAACACAAAATGAAATGTAAAAGACGTTTTGTGTTATGTCAACAGACACGGGTTCTAATACTGCAAAAAAAAAAAAAAAAAAAAAAAAAAATGTAATCATCAGAAGGATAATCCTAAACTAAGCTCTTTATTCAAACATTTAACTATTGTTGAGTGCGGCCTAAAGCACCGCCTCGCCCGAGTCCGTTGATGCAGCAAAGGATCAGCCAGAGAATTGAGGAAAAGAATAAGCATTTATTACACAGTCTGCAGAGAGTGGAGATCAGTTCAGTATAGCATCAATAGCAAATATCAGAACAGATCTAACTCGTGTCTAGGGGTTTCAGTGTTATAAGCCTGTGTTTTGCTACGCCTACTGATGGGTATGTGTTGTTCGTATCTGTCATTAATTGGCTAATGATATGTGTGATGGCCGCATGCACAGCGTGTGATCAACGCTAGGATTGGCTCTCCGTCCGCATGCATAGCCTGTGATGACTCCCATGTCTTGACGGGAACGTCCTTGAGCATCTCCCCTATCTTACGTGTTTGCACAAATAGAGTTATTTTGTCACAGTATGTAGTTATGGCTGGCTCCCGTTATCTATCTGTGTCTGCCTGTGTGTGTGTGTAAAGTGTGACTATCTGTATGAGTCAGCCTGCACATGATCACATAGTTAAGCAAGTATAATAGTGTGCGCACATCAGTAGTACTATTTGTATATTCACACTATACTTTACAGTTTTACAGTCTGGAAATAAAGCAGGCATCACTGCCTGATCTAAATCTGTTCATCTTGGTCCAGTTATGTATATGAAGTGAAAATATTCTACAACATCTCAACAGTCCCAATACCATATAAGTCAACATCTGAACGTCTATCGTTGGAAAGTGAAGGCTTTTAACGCTTTACTTCCAAAGGCATCAAGCTGAGCATTACCAACGTATTTTAACTGAGGTTTTGAGGTTTTAATGTCCCCTGAAGTTTAACATGTCTACTATCCGATGTTCAAATGAGTGAAAAGAGAGTATTAACCCAATACTTACGTTTAATATGCCACTTGAGGTCGCCGTTATTTCTTTCTTTCTCTCATCTCTTCGGGCGCGCAATGAATCTTGGGCAATTTAGCCGCAAAGGATAGTGGCGGTGCATCCCCAGGATGAAGGAAAAGCAGACAGCATATGTGGGGAGCATTTGGAGGATCCTTTGAATTGGGGCAGCCTTCGCGCGGAGTTGTGACGTAATCGCACTTTAAATGCGCACTCCGAAGGATGCTGCCCCTGATTTGGGACAAAGCCACTGTGATAGACTGCCCTCCAGACTCGCGGACTTCCCGCGAACGCGCCTGTAAAGTCTGCAAGTCTGCAAGTGTGGTGATGCGCGAACATTGGATCCAGCCTTGTATTCAGCCAAAGACACGAGATGCATGACGTCATTGGCGAACCGTTGAGGAAAGACTCAAAGACTCGACGTCTGATTGGCTGCTTTGCCGGCAATATATAACGTTCCGGTAGCTAGCATTCTTCCTTTCCTTCCTCATACCGGCAAGGGCAAGCCAGCCTCGCTGATATCCATTCCAACCCAACACGTAAAGTCATCGTCGTGTGAACAATTCGGTAAGTTGTTCCTGAGTAAGTCGTCAATAATTAACATTTATATATATCTATATTGGCGAAAAGCTTCACATCCCTCGTGGGTTGCTCAAATGGTGTAAGTGACGTTAACCTTAACATTGTACCCAGTCACTGTCGCAGTTTGTCCACGTGGTATATTCTATATCCTTGGGTTTCTGATTATCTGATGCTGAATAGAACCGATATAGATTAACAGTGAAGGGTTAGGTGATTGGTGCGGCCCAGACACGACATGTTTCAGGGCCAGGCCCACGAGCACAAGCTAGTGTTAGCAGCTAAGCAGCGGGTGGGGGATGGGATCCTGCGCTGTTTAGAATGTTCTCGAACAATCGGTGCGAAGCTAGACACGATGAGCAGACTTCCGGTTTCCCTTTTCAGAACAAAAGCCTTTTCGCACTGCGTCTGAATTATTCAGCTGTCTTTCAGTTGTGTCCAGTTTGTCCCGAATTCGAGCATTGCTGTATTTTATTTGTTTATGTGGATGATAAAGTTAATAATTTTGCCAACTTGGCTTTCCCCATGGCCAGAACCAGCGTCTTGCTTAAACAATGCATCATCTTTTCCGATTGGATTATCCACTATGTTAAATTGAAAAGTAGAGGAAATATGAAACGTTTTAAAGCTTTTTTATTTTTTTAATTTTTTTTTTTAATTTTATTTTTTTTTGTTTGTATCTTTAACTGGACAAACTGCGATCCTATCAATAATGCTACTGGCAAGGATTTCCTATCCATTAGCCACTTAATCATACAAACACTAGATTGGCTTAAAATAATTTAAAGTACAGGGGATTTACTTGTAGTATCCTGTAATTTTGAGTTATTTAATGCTACTGTGTATGCTTCTGCCACACTTTTTTAAAAGTGTTAAATGCATCTGTTAGTGGCAGGACTGAATCCATGATGATGATGATAACGATTCTTTTTTTTGTTTTGTTGTTTTTTTTCCCCCCCAATTTAAAAAAAAAAAAAAAAAAAAAAAAGGAACTATGTCAAAGGGACCAGCAGTTGGTATTGACCTTGGGACCACATACTCCTGCGTTGGTGTGTTCCAGCATGGCAAAGTTGAAATCATTGCCAATGACCAGGGCAACAGGACCACGCCCAGCTATGTGGCCTTCACAGATAGTGAGCGGCTAATTGGTGATGCAGCCAAGAATCAGGTTGCCATGAACCCAACCAACACAGTTTTTGGTAAGAAATTAAGTTTTGTTTTAAATAAAAATGGTATCATTCTTGCCACACTTGCTAAAAATAGAAAGGGGGAAAAAAAACGTAGTGTCTTGTATCAACTTTGATGAACATAAAGTCAAGTATGACATAAGCCTGAAACTTAAATTGTCCTAAGAGACCACATCAAGCACTTCCTCACTGACGTTTATTCCTGCAACTTGACGGATACCTTGTTATCTGTAACACCTTTCACATATGAATTCTGAATAACATCCAGAGAATCAAATCAGGATATTGACCACATTTCAAACATGCAGCACGCAACAGGAAAGATGTATTCACACATGCTGGGAATACTGTTTTTAAGTGAGGGGTTGGTGCCCAAGGATGTAGGTTTGCTGTAATATTGATGGCAATGCAGAACATCACTGATATTGTAATGCAAAGCATTCCCTGTTGGCAGGTTTGTACTAGCAAGCAATTACTCAAGTAACATTACCACTGTCTCAAGCATAAAATAACCATCGAACAGCAGAGCTCAGTGGTCAACACCACTGAAGGGTTTTTTGTTTTCTTTTTGAAAGGGTGTGGACCATCAAGAAGGCTTAAACAGGTTTAACGTACTTCACAGTGCAATTGCCAACAAGTACTGTAATCACAAAGACATTCTCCAATTTGTCTGCGGAATGGAATTATTGAATCCTGGACACTGTCAGTACTGTTGTCTCTTCAAACAATGATCTGTACATTTTATTTACATCTATGCTTAAACAAAAAATATTATCCACACCCTCAAGTACTCAGTACTGCTTTACTCCTATTTGAGGGAGCTAAACACATGCATACACATGTCTGTAACAGAAACCAGCTGTTAAATTTGTTGCATCTGTTTTGTCCAGGTTCATATGGCACACAGCACCATTCAGTCATTTTGGTTTTGGGCAATGTTTTAAGGCATGGGGTTTCATCTTAATTGAAATGTCTTGGTTTCCATTATTGGACGTTATATATTTAGGTTAATTAAAAAAAAAGTGATGCTTGTGAATGGATGATAACGGAGTGACTTAACTGCAGCACTGGGCTGTTTCTCCTCTCCTCCCTGTTATTTCAGGTTTCCCTGAATCACCATGGAACAATGATACAATTGGCTGAAAATGTTCATATTTGTCTTGTTTCTAGCTTTTCTTATGCCTTTTACATGCTTCAGAAATATAAATATTGTCTGACTCAAAATGACAAATGGGATATAGCTGGCTACTACAGCCAGTACACATTAATGAACCAGCCAACACAACATCAATCTTATTAGTAATATTTAAGTTAGGCAGGAATAGAGAAAAATATCTAATCGTTTGTGTACAAAGTTATTGCCAAGGACAATTTATTACTCACTTGATACTGGTAAGGATATGTCCGTAGCTGCCCTAACCTAATCTGACATCCATATAGTAAGTAATATACAGGCAAGCACCATAAATGAAGATCCCACAGTAGAGTGAAAGCTGTTGCGCTTTTGGTCCGGTCCAGCAGCAGCGTTAATGGGCTGTGTGGCACAAGGGACGAGAAATAAAGTTTACGCTTACGCTTCTATTAGTGGAAAGTCCATATTAAGCGCCTATTTTCCTATGGTTTATAAAACGGGACTTGTCATTTGCAGATGCCAAGCGACTGATTGGCCGCCGGTTTGACGATGCAGTTGTGCAGTCAGATATGAAGCACTGGCCATTTAATGTCATCAATGACAACACCCGCCCCAAGGTTCAAGTTGAATACAAGGGTGAGTCAAAGTCCTTCTACCCAGAGGAGGTTTCATCTATGGTGCTGACAAAGATGAAGGAGATTGCTGAAGCCTACCTCGGAAAAGTAAGTAATTCAGCATAGCTCTGAATTAATATTTCACATTTTGGCATAAATTGCTCCAACCTTTCCCTTATTTCTTTTAAAAGACAGTCAACAATGCTGTAATTACGGTACCCGCCTACTTCAATGACTCCCAGCGCCAGGCCACAAAGGATGCTGGCACAATCTCTGGCCTCAATGTTCTGCGCATCATCAATGAGCCAACTGCTGCTGCCATTGCTTATGGATTGGACAAGAAGGCAAATGCGATTTGAAACAATTAGTTATACTTGATGTCCAATGTAAATACCAAATTGAGCAGCTTTGAAAATGTTAATTCTAATTGTATTTCTAGGTTGGGTCTGAAAGGAACGTTCTTATCTTTGATCTTGGTGGAGGCACCTTTGACGTATCAATCTTGACCATTGAGGATGGCATCTTTGAGGTAAAGTCCACTGCCGGAGATACCCATCTTGGTGGGGAAGATTTTGACAACCGCATGGTCAACCACTTTATTGCGGAGTTCAAGCGCAAGTACAAGAAGGACATCAGCGACAACAAGAGAGCTGTGCGTCGTCTGCGCACTGCCTGTGAGAGGGCAAAGCGCACCCTGTCTTCCAGCACCCAGGCCAGCATTGAAATCGACTCTCTGTATGAGGGAGTCGACTTCTACACCTCAATCACCAGGGCTCGCTTTGAAGAGCTCAATGCTGACCTCTTCCGTGGCACCTTGGACCCCGTTGAGAAGTCACTCCGTGACGCTAAGATGGATAAGGGGCAGATTCATGACATTGTGTTGGTAGGTGGCTCCACCAGAATCCCCAAGATCCAGAAGCTGCTCCAGGATTTCTTCAATGGGAAGGAGCTCAACAAGAGCATCAATCCAGATGAAGCTGTGGCTTACGGTGCTGGTAAGTGTCTTCAGCTAGATGATGCACACATTCTAATATCATTGTATGACCAAAAACTGAATTTCAACTCATGATTTGTTTTTACAGCTGTCCAGGCTGCTATCCTGTCTGGTGACAAGTCTGAGAATGTGCAGGACCTGCTGCTGCTTGACGTTACCCCTCTGTCCCTGGGTATTGAGACTGCTGGAGGTGTCATGACTGTCCTTATCAAACGTAACACCACCATTCCTACCAAGCAGACCCAGACCTTCACCACCTACTCTGACAACCAGCCTGGTGTGCTCATCCAGGTATGCACAGCATCATGCTAATATCTGTCTGTTTCGCAGTGATGACGCTTATTCCTGCCATTCGTAGTTTCCACCAGAGGTTGCAAGACCAAAGATGGCCATGACCTTCCTTGGATGTCTGAGCGAAATAGACATCCAAGTTGAAAGCACTGTGGATACATTGTGTCAATTTTCTGCTAACCCTGCATACTTCCAACAGGTCTATGAAGGAGAGCGTGCTATGACCAGAGACAACAACCTGCTGGGCAAGTTTGAGCTGACGGGCATCCCTCCTGCTCCTCGTGGTGTTCCCCAGATCGAGGTGACATTTGACATTGATGCCAATGGTATTATGAACGTCTCTGCTGTAGATAAGAGCACTGGCAAGGAGAACAAGATCACAATCACCAATGACAAGGGTGAGTATTTTGTTGAATACAAGCAATATCTCGGATGTACTTTCAGTTTCTGACTTTGCAATTTGCTGCTAGGTCGTCTCAGCAAGGAGGACATTGAACGCATGGTTCAGGAAGCTGAGAAGTACAAGGCTGAAGACGATGTCCAGCGAGACAAGGTGTCTGCTAAGAATGGCCTGGAGTCATATGCTTTCAACATGAAGTCTACTGTGGAGGATGAAAAACTTGCTGGCAAAATCAGTGATGACGACAAGCAGAAGATTTTGGACAAATGCAATGAGGTCATCAGCTGGCTGGACAAGAACCAGGTAATTATTCAGACAATGTTGTTGTCAAACAGGAGAACCAGTTTGAAAGCTATGCGTGTAGCATGTGCAACAGCATGCAACATGACAAATATGGCCTACACCTCCGCAGGCTGCATAAAGAATTAGACTGAACTGAGAACTACACTGAGGCAACTCTAAGGTCCTCATTTAGAGCTAAGTTTCCACAAAATTGCAATAACTAGTGCTTCAAGGATATTTGTAGCATCAGACATGCAACCTAATTCAGTGCTGGAAAACCCTAGATTTGATCATTCACTTGTCGTACTTGTGGCGTCTTACCACAAAGGTGTTGTCCTTGATGTGTGATGTAAAGGAAAAAGTTATTGGAGGACTTAACAGTGCAGATTTAGTGGCCTTAACAGATTTCTGGACCTCCAGAGCAACACCAAGCTAGAAGACCATCACAGCAACACTACATTAATAATTGGAAAATGTGTTAACCCGGTCCTTCAAACTCACATCACCTATGAAGCTCACAGTATGAACATTTAGCAGAATTGCTCAGGGAAGTAGTATACACTGCAGTTAAAACAGTCACTAGGTGGCAGGTACCCTCTATGGCTTCTCTTGTTTACAGTTGGTTTCCAATTGACTAATGAAACAATTTACATTTTATATTCAGTTATTTAAATATGACTAAGGCCTTGATGTACAATGTACTCGTGACACTGAGTAGACCATCTTTTGAAGTAACATTAAAAAATGGTGTTAATGGCATAAAACCAATAATACATCAGTGTAAATGTGGCATAACCACCTGTGCTAAAAGAGGAAGTAAAGAAAATCGAATCATGACTGTTCTTTCCCCCCCCCCCCTTAAGACTGCCGAGAGGGATGAGTATGAGCATCAACAGAAGGAGCTGGAGAAGGTGTGCAACCCCATCATCACCAAGTTGTACCAGAGTGCCGGTGGCATGCCTGGTGGTATGCCAGAGGGCATGGCTGGTAGCTTCCCTGGAGCCGGTGGTGCAGCCCCTGGTGGTGGATCATCTGGACCAACCATCGAGGAGGTTGACTAAACTTTCAGTCACCTCAACTGCCACTCCAGTCCCGAAAGATGTTTTCTGAGAAAGTAACCCTCTTGTAGCACAAGCTAAAGAGTGAAAGAGTAAAATAAAAATGAGGTTCAGGGATCATATTTATTGCATTGTCTGACACCTGGGAACAACTTGTTGAGCTTTTAGTTCACATGTCTCGTAATGTTTGTATACTGAGATCGCTGCATTGACAATAAAATATCTTGCAACCCTCTGTCAGTCTTTGTTTTGTGCATTGCAGAGGCCTTCAACTTAAAGCTGATTTGTTCAGTAGTCTTTTATTTTTTTTAAAGATATATTAAGCTAACAGAGGTATTAGTGACTTGTAAAATATGACTTGAATATTTTTACTGCCATTTATTCACTGTACATATTACTCAATGTGAGACCACTGGCTTGATTAACTGGCAGGGTATTTAAATAGACTTCTGAGGTACACGTTTTTAAAGGGAAGAATGTATGCAAACAAAACTACATGTACCATCTGAATATATTGTCTGTACTGTCATTTTGTAGTCTTTAGCTCATGATTAAAACGTAACCAGTGAACCTGTAAACTGAGTGCTTTACATGGAAATGGTAAAAGCACAAATACACAAATACGGTAATTGGGCCTTGTTTGAAACTTTTCTATTTCACCCTCAGTCACAGTGACTATAACGCAGGAGACAGACGGTTCCAGTTGGAGCTAAGGACTAACGAAGGCTAGAAAGCCGTGGGCATACTGGATGATAACATCGTTTTCTCCAGCAAAGGATTACTTTATGAAAGACTTAGTAAATGTATTACTAAACATGCAGATCGCTACGTTAGTCGTTACAAGAAAAAGTAATCTAAGTTTGTTGCCGGCATAATGAATCTTGATCAAAGTGACGAATATTTTTGCTTTACGGAAGTACTAGGACTTCAATGAGGCGGATCGCATGCAACGAATGCGGTAAGAGTTTATGACCGACTGTTGCGGCAGTTCTACGTTCTAGCCATTGTGTGTTAGATGGACTTTATTGCTGAGTCAATGTCAGCTGATAAATTACTCTACATATGTGACCCCATTTTTCGGATCTTTAATGAAGAGCACTTAAAGGCAGCAAGTGTGCGTCGGCGTTTCCATGGTTGCATGGCCGCGAAGCACTGAGTGGAAATCCGGTGAGCTTATTTACCTTACTTACTAAACGTTCATTTACCATGAAACAAAGAAGTGTTGTTTTAATTGTTACTGTAAGAAATGCAGTAGATTTTTTTTTTTACATGATTGAACTTATGTGTCTCTGTTTTTTCCTACTCTTCCTTCTTGAGGCAAAATAATGGCTAACGTTAAGCTTTGATGCAGTCGTTCAGCGATAGGCCTAGAATAAAAGCCATCTGTCACGCTACCATTAAGCGACAACGCCACTAATTTCAACTCTAGAAAGATCGATAGATAGTTAATTTATCCCAAGGGAAATTTAGAAACGGTATCAGAGAACAGTTACGGTTTTCTTCTTTGGTTTGAGATCTTCTCAGGATTATTTCTCTTGTCATTTCAGTGGCGTACCCAGGAATGCCCTCTGCAGACATTTTGACTTTTGTAACGCGGGTGTAGGCTAATCAATAATAAACATACTAATGATGATGGCCGCGATCTATGTAGGCGTGTATCGCACTGTCAGCGCCTAATTGTACAGGTAACCGAACCGTCAATGTTACTGGCCCCACTCGTGTTAATGTTTGCACACATTCATTGACTTGTCCCATCTGTGTTTCAAGCAAGCGTTTTGGTTAACCAGAGCAGAGACTCCCAATGTAATGAAACAGCGTTTTTTTTTTTTAGGGAAACATTTTGTGTCAGTGATAAAAATGAGTGATGGTTGAATGTAATACTTGAAATAGAATAAAGCCATTGTTAATATTAATCGCAAAACCTGTACTTTTGGTGTCTTAAGCAATAAAGGCATAAGAAAGTACAGATTTGCTTGCTGGAATGTGAGGTTTTGATGTTTCAGACATTGATCCTGGACTTTAAGAATGTGTAGCCATGAAATAAATGTATTAATGCTCAGAATACTTGCGCTATCACAGTCTGAGATTCATCTTATGCAATAAAGCTCTCTTTCTCTTTATGTGTGTTAGCTGCAGTGTTTGTAGGTAATCACAGACCATCATCTTGATGAAGCAGACTGTCCACCTACGACACAAACACGGATAAAGGACTCAAACGTGAGAGTATGTGTCAGGTGCTGAACACTGAGCAAGAAGAGCATCCTTTTCCAAGACAAGCACTTCTGGCCTACAAGTAGGGCTCTATGGAGTCCAATACAGAGAATTTGGCCCAAGAGATAGCTTATCAACAACAGCTACCAATGTCTGTTGATCAAAACAAATACATCCTACCTCAGAAGGAGAATGCTGACAGCCTACAGCATGGAGATGGAAAGGATGAAGATGCAACTGATGAGGAAACTGAAGATCTTCATGTCTATGATAGCCTGGAAGTAGTAGCACCCCCCCATACCAAGTGGAATCCCACCCTGTTACAGAGTGAATATATGGATGCACAAATGTATGAAAGAGAGGGAACAAGGTAAGTGACAGTAATTCTGAAGTTTGTCTGAAAAACAGCAACCCATTTGACATTGCAATAACATTATAATAACATTATAATATACAAAGTAACATCAGGGCATATCTGCGAGTGGTAACTCAGCATAAGTAAGTTATGGTTGGATTTGTGTTCTGTTGCACATGAAACGTCATCTGTTGTGTCACAACAATGTTACCAGGCTGTAATCGACACATTCTGAGTACACATATATTTTTTTCACAAGGGCCCCATTTTCATTGAATAGTGGTGGGGACATAAGGGCTCGATGAAAAATATTTTTAAAATGGTTTTTAATATGATTTAGTGAATGTAATGGTATGATGTCAGAGTAGACAAATATTCCAAAAAAAGAAATGTAATTAAAGCTGCAAGCAGCTATGAGCGGGCCCTTGCCGCCAATGTAAGTCGGGCTGTGGCGCCATTGGAATGCGCACAGGTAGATGTCTGCACATGCATGCGTTTACTGGATGTTGTCTAAATTGGTGAAATAACACTGCCTGGGTCCACTATGTGGCGCTAGAGATCACCCATCAATTATATGTCATATTGTAGTGTATGATGTGGAGAAAACAATTTGTAAATGCCATGTAAATCGGATGATGTTTGGTTTTCCTTCTGTGTTGTTTTGCTTGCATTTATTGTGTAATGTACTTTGTACTACATGTTATTGGTATGAAAAGTGCTATATAAATGAAGTAAGACTGATTGATATGAGGCTGACTTCTGTGGGTGGTGCTATGGATATGACAGTGTTGATCGATAGATGTATTCAGGGCGAAACCCTCTACATTTGTGACCAATTAGGTGTAGATGAGAAAGTGTATCTGAGGACTGACTGAACTGTGTTGTGGTAAATATGTAGGAGGAGTTCCTTTAAGTATGAGGCAGGGAAATGGCACCAATTGGTGGCGAAATATCAACTGTGAATCAAAATAACAGACTTCCCCTTGGGCTGAGGGTATGGGTCCAAGAGGGTTTTTTGTGCATCTGGTCATGATACATAACGAATGTCGTGCATGTATGTGCATATAGGAGGCGGGGCTTTAAGCTTGAAACCTTGGAGATGGCAGGGCTTCAAGTTTGAAATCTTCCAGGGGGGCACTGTGGAGGTATGTTGTCACTGAAAAGGCCCAGACCCTAGCAGATATTAGTGTTCATGACTGCTGATGAATGTGAAACTTGGGCGTGTGTAGGAGTTTGGCTGTATTTACAAATAGGAAAAGCCATTAGGGGCTACTGAGCAGTTGTGCTGCACCTGAGGGCAGTTGTGTCATCAAATTAAAGTACTAATGAGTTTGAAGCTACATGCCAAATTTGGTGTGTCTGTTAACATCCTAAAGTCCCTGAAGTGTTGGCAAAATGAAAATCAATGCACTCCATTTAAGATGGCCAACTTTCTGTTGGGGCAAAAAAAATCCTCAAAATTAATTCCTGGCTATGAAACGTGTTAGTCCTGCAAATTTCATTAAGATCAATGAAAGGTTTTGGTCACATGATGCAGCTACAGAGATGAAATCTGAAATCTGAAAATAATGAGCATAAAATGCAAAACAATGCACAAAGTACATGTTTAGTTTAGAGGAAAAGGGAGGAAAAGGGAAGAAATTGTTGGAAACTACAGCAAGCGGCACTGCACAGACATCTTCATATTTTTGCAAACCATATAGCTATTCTAGCTAGCTAAACAGTCCATGTTATACACTCTGATTAGAATGTGCTGATAGACTTATTGTATGATGAACATTAGCAGTTTTCCTGCACATGTTGCAGACTGTTGCTTAGCCTTATTTTATAGTCTGCTGTACATATCAGGCCCTGGGTTACAATGTTGTCATAAATTCAAATCAGAATCAGCAGCAGCAAGTTTCGGCTGTGCAGCTGATGGGGATCGAGAAAAATGGATGAAAGCTATTTTTCTGGCACCTTTACATCAACTGGTGAGGACATGTCCAAGCATCCCAATTCTAAATGACACCTGTTTGGATAAGGAAAAAAAAGTTCTAAATATCCAAGGCAACATGAAATAAAATTAGGCTCTGGTAATACTATAGTTTGATTATTGCAAACATAATCCACTATTCCAAGTTCCTAATAAACACCTGATACATTATACATTATTTCAAAAAAAAGTTGAGTTTATTTCCTAAAACTGGGCACTGGAGAAGTACCTGGAACTAACAGCAGCAGGATGACATATGTGGGGCTGAGTCAAAATAAAGGACAGTGGTGTGGTGTGTGTGTGTGTGTGTGTATGTGTGTGTGTGTGTGTGTGTGTGTGTGTGTGTGTGTGTGTGTGTGTGTGTGTGTGTGTGTGTGTGTGTCCAGCCCAGTCAAGCATCTGTAGGAAGTCTTGGCACAAGAGGCCCCACTCGCAACCCAAGTGACTACGGGGATCTGCCAAAACCCCAGAGTTCCTGTTTCCCTGCCTCGACAGGTCAGAGCCAGGTCTCATCCATGGTGTCTCCATGGATAGGACTTGTTTTGGGATGTCCCAGCAATTCTTAATCAGATTGGGATTTGGGGAATTTGGAGACACAGTCGGTGCTTTGAGCTCTTTGTCAGGTATCCCTGGCCATTCCTGAGCAGTTACAGTGTGGCAGGGCACATTATCCTACTCTGGGTCACACTCTGTGCTTTTGCCACGAGGGGTTTGATTTGTCTATGACAGTGTGTGTAAGGTGATATCCACATGACTGCCAGGTCCTAAAGTTTCCCTGTAGAACCATACCAAGATTATCAACGTAATTCACTTTAGATGTCAGTGGTTTTAATGTTTTGGCTCATGTATGTTGCTGCACCAATGAATAAGACATATCAGACTTTACATACACAAAGGTACTTATTTATGTCCTTCCTTAGTTATTGTTAGCCTTTTCAGTAAGATAGATAAAGAATATCACCAGACACCCTTTTACTGACTGCAGAATACATGACTTACTCTGATATGAAGTTTGTCCAGTAGATGGCAGTAGATGTTCAGTAATTGATATGAGTGGAACAATCGCTAAGCACTGACTAGTAAAACAAAACCTGCTGTCATTATTTCTTAATGAAACAGGATTTGTTCTGTTCTGATTACAACTCAGTTTCTCACTGGGTGGTTATAGAGATAAGTAGGGTATAGATATTGTTGTGAAAAAAATCTGACCAATCACATTATGTTTGTAACCTTGTGTATCACTATAAGTCTACAAACATGGCATTATATAAGCTGTTCACCAGGATGAGTTTGTGCCTAAACTTGATCAATTTGTCCATTGAAGTGGACTGTCGCTTTATTGTCAGTGACAAATTTATTAAAATTAAGCAGATAATAGAACTGCTTAGACAAAATACAACAAGGAGATTCACAGCAGCAATCAAACAGTTTACTTTTATAAAGCACAGGGATGACAAAAGATGAATAGCCTTCATTCTTCACTTAACAATAGAATGGTGTCAGTTATTCAATGAGATGCAGGCACCTATGCTACATTGTAGTGAGAATGTCCTAATTCAGATGCTTTCAGCATAATGGCTTTCATTTGAGGGAAATTAGATTTTTGTTTTGTTTAGGTGGATCTCAATAAGTGGTCACTCGTGGTCCATTACAAGGATCATTGTTGCTGTAAAGGAGATATGTCTTTCTCTCTTTTGATGGAGCAGAGGTAGGCATCTATGGTGAGGAACAACACCACATCTGTTTTTGCACTCTTGTCAACTCGTACTGTTGTTTCCTCTGCTCTTACCTTCAGATACTGCCTGACACTCATTTCTCTCCAAAATAGAAAAGCGGCATTCTTCATTTTATTCATAACCCGTGCAGATTGATGCCCATCAAGTGTGGATGTGCTTGAAAAGTACATTGTTTCAGAGGAAAATGACCATGACATATTCTCACAAAGGCTCCATTTCCTAGAGCCAAGGCAGTGTACACAGCCCCATTCCAATCATCATGTTCTCATAGTCCTCTCTACTGCCTCCTCAAAGCGGATAAGCCTTTTCACCCATTGCCATTGCATAGTTTACAAACCCAATGGGCATTCCTCATTCAAGCAGAAGATTCCTATTTAAACAACTCCATTCATACCTCCTCACTATATCTTACACCTATCTCACTCGAAATGTTGCAAAGGATATGTGGGTGTTGTCCGTATAACCAGTTTTTTCATTTTACCATTCAGCATTTGTCACAATATTTCACTGCCTTTTGTATTTAGACGTCTGTATCTTGGGCAAGACATAATAGGCTGTGGTGTTTTGCCACTGTTAGAGGCATCACGCCCAGCTGCATTTTGTCTATAATGTATTCTCCAACTTGTTTAAGTCTGAGTCATTAGAGAGACATCCCTTACCCTTTTGGCCTCGTCGAAGTGAAGGGCCCTACACCTAGGCAACCCTCCCCCCTGATGCCCAGCATCATGGCAAGAGAAGTAGGCTCCCCACGTCCTCCCAGTAAGCACAACAAAGAGGCTCTCTGCTATTTATTTTAATGAGATCTTTTCATCACCATCAGAAAGAGCATTTTAGCCTGCAATTTTCAAGCCATTTCATAAGCTGAAAATTGCCGTTTGTGAACCATTCCCCTGCTTGTAGCTCTCAAATATACTCTCATTAGTGAGCCTGGAGGTGAAAATACTAAAATTATCTGTAAATACAGGCTCATAATCCCCCTTATCTGTTTCAATTTCAAAGTCTCTAACAAGGCCTAGCTTTCTTTGTTTGAGGACACCATCATTCTAATAATGGTGTAATGCCTCTTGTTCCTTTGACTTCTCATGCGTATGTGGCATTTAGGTGTCTGTAAAACCGCCTTTGTTTATGGAAATCTCATTTATAAATCTACTTACCAACAACTGAATCAATTATTCACAATGTGATTTAGACTTTCCTAAATACATATGTACATCCTCTTTTACATAACTTTAGTTTCCTATCTCAGTAATTGTTTTATATATATCTTTATTGCGCTTGTCTTTCTTTAACTTTACAGCCAGCTGGTTTCTGATGATGCCTACTATGACCCCAAATGGAGGACCAACCTGAAGGGAGCTGGATGCTTCAATGAGAGTCCACAGGTTTCCATCGAGGAATATTACGAAGTCCCGAAAGATATATCTCATCAGACATGTGCTGACAGACAGGGGCTGATAATGAGAGGAGGATACAGATATATTGTTGACACAAGTTCAGCTGTTATGGTGACCCCTAGTATGGCTGTCAATAAGTCTGAAGAGCCATACCACCTACATCAACAAGATGGTCAGAATAACACAGTAATGAGTTCCCACAACCAAGCTTTGCATTTTATATCCCCTGAGACTGAACTTTCAAGGCCAACAAGCATTTTCACCAATAATAAAAGTGAAAACAGATCTTTACAGAGAGGATTCAGACAGACATTTGAAAATAGCTGTGACAGTGCTGGTGACAATGTAAGCATGTCTCCTGAACTGAAAGAGGATGTACATGCTAGGTACTTTCAAGACCAGCGAGGACTGAGAAACACACAAGGAGGACCCAGTCAAACACAGGGTATGAACACACCTGTATTGTCGAGTCCTAAGGTTTCATCAAACAAAAAATTAGAAAGACTCACAGACAACATAGTGGAGCGGAACAAAATAACTCTGGGGTACAACACATCCAAATATGGCTCGTATGCAATGGTGCATGCACAAAAGGAAGGCATTCCTCACAGTGTGAATAAGGTATGTATACAATGCTTTCTCAGCGATTCAGCTTTTGTTTAAATCGTAGGATGAGAATTTGATTACAAATTCCACGATGCCACTGTAATGGTCACTCCAGCGCACACCCTCTTTGGAAATAGGTTGCAATTACAGAAACAGTCACCAGGAGCTGCACTAGCATTGAAAATGATTCCTGGCAACGGAGCTGCGTTACACTTGAATGATTTAAGATTAGATTTGACGGAGGACAGACTATTGAAAATATTGTGATCAACATAAATGTTCTCTTTTAAAACATAGTTTGAACTGACAATTTACAATTACGTTTTTTTTTATGTGCACAAAGGCGTTACAGGTTATGGCTTGGTGATAGATTACTATATACAGCATTAAGGTTTTTTTTTTTTACAGACAGAGATCAGTTCAGACAGAGGCTTGTTAGTGCGATTCACAACAGATGGCTTTTGTTTCTTTATATTTTCCAGCATATTTGCTGTGCACAGGTGATAAGAAAAGCAGCCAAGTGTAAGTATTTTTACTCTGCAAAACTCACTCTAATCTGGTGACAATATTAATGAGCAATTGCTCCTGAGCACAATATAGGACAATATAGGCCTTTTCTATTTTTCTCCTTCTGCATCAGCCAAGCTTAGGCTCATTTAGTGACATTATTGGTAGCTGTATGCCTTTTATTGTCATCTCAGACAACAACCAAGAGAATGATGTTTGCTCGGACCCAATCCGGAAAATTAGTTTGGCAGAGGGCCATAGCTGTTTTCATCTGCCTCCTTCTCCACCATATGAAAAGAGCCATGTCTGCCTATACAGTGCTTATTAAGAGTCGCATGGTTACCAATAGGCTCTTAGACGTCCCTGCACCTGGCACAGCAGTATAATTGGTCAGAATGTCCCACAGTCCCCGTTTGTCGGGCCACACGACTGTTTGCTGGCTATAATACCCCCAACCTTGTTCACCCATCTGAGCCCCAGCCCTCTACAGCGTCTGTTTTTTTTTTTCATTTTCCCTCTGAATTCATTTATTAGTTTTACATTGGGCTGTCTACCGAAAGACGTTACTTAATAGGGACATAGAGCATAAATGAATAGGCACCAATTTGCATGTGGTTTATTTCTTGTTTCATGGTAGCATTAATCTATGAATTGAGTGTGTTGCAAAATATGCATGAAAAGTATGGCAACTTTAATTATTATTAAAAAGTAAATTAATATTTAAACTTTGGTTAATGTTAATGTCACTGTTAACAGACAATCTAATGCTTTATAAACCACAAGTCAAAGCAATTGACAAGGTTTATAAACATTGAGATTATAATGTTTCCTGATCCTGACTCTCTTCCTCTCTTCTTGGAGCAATCATTTTCGCTTTTGCAAACATTTTGTCCCGATGGTCTGGCTCGTCACTAGTGGACTGTCTCACAGCCTGCACTTAATCCAAACCCACAATTCCTTTTTCCGATGTTGATGATTGCATCTTTTCCGTTGGCAAAGCATGCTTCAGTAGAAGGGGCGTAGAGGCGGAAAAAAAACATATCATTATTTCATTATTTAATTGTTTAAGAATGTGAAACAAAAACTAATAACTCTTTCTTTTTTACTTACTTTTTACTTTTGATTTTATGCTTAGTTCAAAAGTAATGAATAACAGGACATACTTTTAGGCCCATCTCTCAGTCTTTTGCAACTCTCCTCTCAGTCAGTCATCCTCCTGAACAAACTTCACTGCAACTGCAGTGTCCCTGGGCTCATTGGGTACAGCGGACAGGCCGGATGGTGGAGCAGTGACAGGGCAGCCCACCTCCATCACCTGGACCTGTTCGCTGTGGTGCCATGGCAAGTGGCTCATTATCTGCTGCATCAACTCTGCTGCTGGCTGGTAGTTTTAACAAACCAACCACAAGTATAACACAAGCACAACCCATTAACACCAGATGACCACTGAACATGCAGTAATGAAATAATAATGATAATAACAACAACAACAACAACAACAACAACAACAATAATAATAATATTTTTTTCATAACTGGTAATCTACCATAAACAGAGTAGTTTATGAGCAAGACCTACTATGTGATTCAGTAAAGCAGTAATAAATAACCTCTGAGTAAAACAAATTGGATAAATTAAATACAAAATCAGATTCGGTCCTTGGCCCATTATTTGTTTTTTTGTATCAAATAATTACAAATCAAATAATAAAAATAATGATCATTTTCATTCTATGATTTAAGACTAGTTTAAATCAAATTAACAAATGATACATTGACCATACACAGATCAACGCAGACAGATTATCTGAAGATACCCAAACCAAAGCGGTAACGTAAGAATTTTATTTTCGATAAAACCCAAACCAAAGAAATAACATGAGGATTTTATTTTCAATGAAACCCAGACCAAAGAAGTAACATGAGAATTTTATTTTCTACATCCAGTTTGTGATTGTTGGAACATAACATGTTAAAGGTCTGCTTCCTCCACCCTTCCTTGTCCGTAGCTCCTTGCAAAAGATATCAACACTCCACGTACAAATCACATCAGTTTCATAAATAAATGCAAGTCAAGACAAGCCAGTTGTTACTAGGCCCTTTTAAAATACCCCATTTGGTCTTTTGAAGAGAACTACTATCTGAAGGCAACTTGTGATAATTAGACATGTTATTAAATGTACACAATTTCCTAATGCAGCAGATGTTTAGCTCAGCCAAGTGGCAGAGTGGCGGTAGCAATGATTGGCTTCATCAGGGCCTGGGCCTCCTTTGATAAAGACAGAAGTAGCAGATCAATCTTCTGCTATTGCACTCACCCCTTAGAGTCCCTTCTCCTCTAGCAGGCCCTCACTTCAAAGCCAGGGGAACATAATGTACAATCTTTTAATAGCTTTAGTCCAATGCTCTGGGGAGCTCTCTGGCACTGTATACCCTGCCTCAGTCTAAACATCTAATCAAGATTACCTGGGCTGGCCACAATAGCAGCTAAATGCAATTCAAGATCCACAGATCCTTTGAAGTCTTCATTGCAAAAAGCAGATGTTTCCCAGGTACAGGAGGTAATACAGCTAGCTGCAATTGTCAGACTTTGTTGTGACATCGTCTCGCAGAGAAGCAATTATGGGCCTCCCAATTTAGTAGAAAAGATTTTACACAGCTTACCATGCTCAAAATGCAATATAGCCATGATCATTTTCTCCAGCTGATTGGAATGTTTATAATGGGTGACAAAAGGCAATGGGTAAAGGTGAGAAGCACAACGTCTGAGTGTGTGTATTGATAGAGAAGTTACTGACACCTGATTTTCGAACAACTGCTCTCTCCTTACTGTTCATCTAAAAACAGTAGCCAAATGTCCCGAAGGCTCCCTGTCATTTCAAAAAGATTCTCCTTTGGGGTTCTGTTAATGCCCCAAAACACAAAAAAATGCTGGAAAGCTGCAGACAAAAGACTAGACCACTTACATATGTAAACAGCTTCAGGTCTAGGTGGTTTGGTCAACAGTGCCCTGAAATTTTCTCAGCATAATAGTAGCCAATTAGATGCCATCACAGACACACTTATTGATGGATGTGTTACAACTGGATCCACTCATTCCTTGTGACCTTCACCTATTCACGCTCACAGAATTAGTGGCATTCAGGGAACAAGTCTTCAGCCTGTCAATATCATTGATCCACTCAGATGGTCCTCTGTCGCTGAGGGGAGTCCTGAAGTTAACTAAATGATTTTCATTACAGCATTAATAGAACATATTTCCATTTCACAAGTGGGTACATTAGGAACAACTGAAACAGTAAATTGATGTAATATGATGTGGTCAAAGGAGACAGGCACTGATAGAAATGGAGGCGGTATTGATACCACTGAATGGGTATATTTGTGTTGGTTGCATGGGCCTTAGTAAAGGCTGCATTTCACACTATATAGCCAGGCAAAATTATTTGTTTCAACTTTCATCTGTATCAGCATGTTGCTTTCTCTTTTTTTATCTGTCTAAAGGTGCATGAAACTCTGAAGGAGACGGCCATCACAGAACATCAAAAGGACAGTACAGACCTCAAGCTGTGGTGGCTCCGGAAAACAAAGCAGTTGAGGGTAGGACTCTCCTTTTCTTTTGACTTGGTCGATTTGTTGGCCTAGTTTGTCTTGCAGTATTGAAAGCGTATAGACGTTTAATTGCAGAAGGTCTAGTGAGTTCTGTCTAGCTGGTGCCCAGACAGGACACTATCACCCTGGTCTTAATTTCCTGAAGAAACTGTGTACTCATCACTGGTGGCATTGTTTAACCTTTTTTTAAAAGTAGGTCTGAGGGAAAAAGGAGAGGATCGGAGAAGCATTTTTATATTGAGCACTTGAGCAGGTACCTCAAACACTGCCAAGCAGACAAGACTGAATATTTTCCCACTGGTATGGGCAAAGCTGGTGTTTGCTAAATCAGTTGCATCAGATGCATGAGACACAGGCTCAAATAATTTAGTGAGATAATGCAAAGGAGAGTGACAGTCCTTCTTACACACAAATCATGCCTCTTTTTTTTTGGAGCTACCTGTTGTTGTTTTTGTGGTGTAAATGTGTTGTGTGTTTTCATCGCTTAAATTTGGTTCAATTGGTCCAGATCAACTGAAAGAAATTATACACAGTTTTATTTTAGTTTTGGTCTGGTTCCTTTTGGTGTTGGTATTTTACAAATGAACCAAGAAGAGTAAACATGAAGTCATACAGACTGACAGGTAACTCACTGATTGACAATTTGGGTAATTGTCATCCCACATCATTAGTGCATCATCACGGCTGATCGGCTGACAATACCGGCCAGTTGATAAATTGGTTCAGCTTTAAAACAGAGTATTCTAGCTGGGTATGACTGGACTAAAAATATATACTCAAACAGTTTATCCTACTCTCCACCCAGGTAACCCAGATCGGCAAAGGGAAGAAAGTCCAGTGGAAAGAATACCCCAACCCCCCTCAACAGCAGCAGCCACCTGCCATAGGGGTCAGTGCTGAGTGGGGAGGCAGTCTGAGTTATCCATTAGCAAGACCCATCGCTGGAACTCAGGCAAAACCTCAGAAGATGACTTCATCACAGCCTTTGCCCCACACTGTCCACCTCAACATCAACCTCAGCACTTCATCCCATTTCCTTCCATTACTCCAACAGAGGGGCCAAGATACAGTCATCAATGTAGCATCTCCTCATGATGCTCCTCAGTTGAGCCCCACAACTGAAGCTGAGATTGCATTGTCCCATGGGTATCAATATTAAATTGATTAATTTGTTGAAATGTATGGGTGATACACCATATGTAAATGAATAAAAATAGGGAGTATATAAAATAATATAATATGAGTAATTTTGACATGTTTTGTCTCATCTATTATCATGGGACCCATCATTATTCATCCACCAATAATTTTGTGTTTCAGGAAAACTGCACTACATTGTCCATTATTCTTTGTGGGGAAAGACCAGAAGTGGAGCTCAAATGAGGTTCACAGTACACTATTTCCACAAAGCCTCCCCAGGACACCCACCACCACTTTGTCAATGTGTTCAGGCTCCTACACAGTTCTGCCCCCGATCGGAAAGCCAATTACAGGAAAAGAGTCTGAGTTGAGCCCCTGTCAGAGTGTGAGCACAGCCTATCCAATCCATAGAAGTAACTCTGATGGCTACCTGGTTCAGATGGAGAAACAGAAGCAGCTGAGGGCAAAGGTCACTTATAAGGTTGGTGTGTCTGTGAGCTTCATTTGTATCGTGGCTGGAAGGCTTGTAAATGTTTACAAATATTTGTGTTTCATCAGTGTATTATGTATGTCTGCCATCATATCTGGGATGATACACATGAAAATAACTCTGAGGATTTGTTTCATATGCATGGTTTTTAAAACAGTTTTAAAGCTCAAGGACCACAAAACTCTCTCAGCATGTACTGAATAATCACATTCTAGTTAAAGAAATAACAACTCATTATGCAGTTTCACCTAACAACAGTGACACATAAAGTCTTCAATTTGAGTGCCATTCCCCTTTAATCCCCATGAACACGCGAGGTTACACAAATACATGCCCCTTTGAAGTCCTAAATAATCCCCTAGCTTTCTCCATGCAGCAACTGCTTAATCCAGCAGGAGTGTTCTGGTGACTAAGGCTCCATAACATGGGGTTAATTGTCTAGCTCCACTACGATACACTTAATTGCTATGAGACGATGACTATATAAACCACGGGCTCTGAGAAGCCATTTGAAGATGTGCAAGAGAATAAGGTGATTAAAGACAGTCTGTGAGGCGCAGGGCCACTAAAGAAACCCATTTGCATTTAAAGATTTGGCTATTGTTGTTATTTTCCCGTCTGCTTTGGTTTGTCAGGCTAAGTTGTGCAGGTGGATCCTGAGTAGAAAGTGACTCAACCAGCCAGCCTTTTCCAAGGTAGCTGCATACACAGCAGCAATGTTAGGGTTTTATGATTTGGCTTTTGGAAGGCGTTGTTTAACAGGTCAGATTTAGCTCCAGCTAACAATTTCTACATCAATGTGTAGCCTTATTTAATTAGAGGTACCTGTTGCAGAAATACCATATTCTGTACTAGTTATGTGTAAGTGGTGATACTATCCCTAGTAGTGCTTTAAAGTGACAAACAAACTTAAATATAAATATATATATATTAAATAATAAGAAAAATATTGATATTTTTTGCAACCATGCTTAATTGGCACAATGCAAGACACATTTTATGATTGTGCTGAGACTACAAGCCTCACCTGTTAGTAACAACCTTTAACACAGATAGAATGATGCAAGGATGCAACTATAGGTTTCCTTATTTGGTCTATAAAATATCAGTAAATGTTGAAAAATGTCCTTAAATGTCTTGTTTTTCTACAACATGCTTTCTACTGTCATAGAGGAGTAAAAAACAGAATATATTCACATTTAAGAGGCTGGAATCAGAGAATTGGCTTACTGAATTCTGCTTTTTGCTAAAAAATTACTCAAACTAATTAGCTGATTATCAAAATAGTTGGCAACACATGTAATTGATGACAACTAATCAAATACAAATCAATTCAAATGCATCCTATGAATTGTTACATTAACAATAATTTCATTACATTAACACACATTAAGAAATGACATTATTGATAACAATACAACGTTCCGTGTACATTTTGTACGAGTTAACAAATAACGGTTGAGTTGAATGGGCTCAACAAAATCTAGAAAGTATGCTGAAGTACTTAGAATTGTATTCATGCTGGAGCCCTCACATAGTCCTCCTGTGGTGCCCACTACTCTCAATCCCTTGACCTACCATCTCTCCCACCGTGTTAGCTATCATGTCTGACGAGATTACAGGCTCACTTTGTAAAGCAGTCTAGCTGCAGTGCCTGGGCATGAAAGTAGATGAGCATGATTTAGGAGCTGGAGAAAGAGGGTAGAGGGCTTGGATTATTTCCAGGTAGCCTGTTGCATCCATGACCAGTGGCTAAAGTAAACTGAAATCCTCCTTCTGAAAAGCAACCAGTACAATCTGGAATGATTACCTCTCTTTTGTCTGGGGCAGCATGTGGACTACATCCAACCATGGTCACACACACACACACACACACACACACACACACACACACACACACACACACACACACACACACACACACACACACACACACACACACCATCATCATAATCATCACCAGCACCTGCGAAGGAGCAGGTATGCAGTACATCTCTTTGTGCCTTTGCTTGTATTACTTATATCACCTCAAACTCAGCTCATCAGTGTCCTTGAGAAAAGTACTTAAATATCATATCAGAGCCCAGTAAGGTAAAACGGTCTGGTATGCTGCATATGATACCAAGGCAAATTCCTTCAAAAACTCAACGTATTGTACTATACATACTGTTTGAGTCAATACACTTTTACTCTTCCCCGTGAAAAGAAACATTGGTGCATACAATAATGTAACGTAGTTACTCTGTTTTTTAGGAGTAAATGGGTAGTTTAGCATAACATCGACAGCCACTATCAAGAGGTGAAATTTTCCCTTTCTGGTAGGCCACTGTGGGATGCCATGTCAGAAAAAATGTGTATGGTAGTGAATGGCAAGAGGTACAGGATTTTTGAATTGTGCTAGTGCCTGCACATGATGTTTGTCACTCTTAAAGTCTACTGTTGAAGTATAAGTCTGTGAAAATATATAATTAGAGAGACTACACACCCAAAAGTTGCACAAGTGACGTCATTTCATCTAACACTTTCTGAAACCTTGTAGAACTGGTCTCAGTATTTGCTGAGGTGGAGGACATGTTTGTGTTTTTGCTCTAAACTAAATGACACTTCACAATCTTTACCGGCAACCTTCTTAACTTGAAAGTTATCATTTAGATCAACAAACACCATACAGTCTTGGTCAGAAATGCACATACACCTCTATTGACAAAATTCAAAATTTGCACACTGACTTGTTTTCTTCAGCACAGCAACCCCATCGAATGTTCTTGACGGAGTTCAAGTCAGGACAATTTTACCCTGATTCCTTTACTCCTTTATTCCTTTTGATTCCCAACCCAGCAGCCCCAGTGCTGGAGGGTAGTTATGTTGTTCTTGGGATTAAAGGTCTCTCCCTCTCACCTCCTAACATATTGCTGCTCATTATGGCCAAACAACTCAATTTGTGTTTCATCCAAAAATCTTTTTCTTTGTCCATGTGATCAGCAGAAAACTTCCATCAAGCTTTAAGATGCCGTGTCTTCTTTCTTGCATGGCAACCTCTCAGCCCATGACAATACAAAACATGCTTGACTGCGGTCATTGACACCTGTCTTCCAGCAGATTCTAATTCATTGCAGGCACACCTTTTGGTGGTTTTTGGTTGACCCTTAACCATCCCAACAACAAGCACCAGTTACAGAGACAGAAATGTATCTATAGAAAATACACAGAAAAAGAATTCACAAGACTGAATTTATTAATTGACTTACAGGTGAACTACAATGCATAAGCAAGGATCATGTATAGGCCCATAATATTTTTGATTCTAAAGTGCCATTAAAAGAGATGAAGAGTCCAAACCATGTTAAGGCTCCACTTCAGCTCTGTGGCACCTTAAGCTAAACGCTAACTTTAGAAATCTTACATTATGGCAATGACAAGGCTAATATACTGTTATTTCAGAAGCAGGTTTACCATGTTCACCTCTTAGTTTTGTCCATTAGTATGTCAACATTTGTTAATTAGCACTAAATATGCTCTCATAATGTCAGGGGATCATCCAAAGCCTTATCTGCACAATACTAATATTACCTGGGGACATTAGTAATTTATGATAACTGTAGATGACATCTGTGATTTTAATCCCATGCAAATCTGCCATGTCCATAGTCCAAATAAGAGGTCATGTGATGATATTGGTCAAGTGCAAATTGGCATGTTGGTGATTTGGGGTTGTTTTTCTTCTATCTGTTTTCTGTTGTCAGACAACTCAATAAACTTTGGTTGTGGCACATAAAATTTTGAACAGTAGTCACTAGCTGTGCTGCGAGATCAGTTAAACTGACATTGTATACAGTAACTGAATCTTGTTATCCTCAATTAGAGTCACAAAGCATCTTTCACTTGATCTATATGAGCTGCAAATGCGTATATATGCCTGTAACTCATGCAGAAAGCAAAAGTGTATTAATAATGTGGCTGCTGAAGAGAAAAAAATAAAAGTTGATGTTACTCAGAGCTCTAACATCATATCCAGTAGAGAATGTCAGCAAATACAAGTAGAGTATAGACTTAGCATGTGTCTGACTGAGCATGAGCTAGAATCAGGCTTCATCATGTCAAGAACCCCCTTAATAGATCAACATTAGGTCATCATGCCCCATGATAAAATTTTGTCCCAAGGAATGCCTTTTGAGACTCTCCATACACAGCTCTATGTCTATATTGTTTTTCAGAGATATAATAGTGCCCAGTTCAGTAGACGTTTCAGCAGTATTGAAAATCTGTCTGGCTCTTCTTTATAATCCAGGAGAATCCAATGCACTACTTAAAACTAGAATATATATTCTATAGAATATTAGTGGAACAGTTTGGTTGTTTGGTGAGTGTTTTTTTAGTTGTTGTTGTTTTGGAGGTGTTACAAATATTGGTGGTGGTCAACTTGCAAATCTTGGGTCTCTCTCTCCCACTCTCTCTCACAGGCATACAGTCTTAAAGACTACAAGCAGCTGAAGTCAGACATAAATCTGCAAGGCCTGGGTCCTGATTACAAAGCCACTGAAAAAACAGTAAGCACTGACCTGCAATGTCATGTCATCATATCATCAGAAATTGTCACTGAGCTACCAGTTTGTGTCAGGTGCATTAATTTATCCAGAAACTGCACAGATACATGAGGAGGTTGTCTGATAACAAACATGCCTGTCATTTTTCTACGTGAAATTATCCACATTGCTGTGAACTGTGTATGCTTTGTGGACTGTTGGTAAATACAGTGGTTACACTGCTTTTTGAGCTGCAGCTCAAACCTGGTTGTGTTTTCCCTGATATTTTATTCTTAAATAGGCAGCTACAAGGAACTTTCATTTTGTTTTGATTCTGGCAGCCCCTGTTAGCAAAAGTGAAAAAGCACCACCATCTTCTGCATGCATTTGTTATGGAAGCAAGTGATACCTTGTTTTTAATATAATTTTTCATTTTTAAACAGATATTTGCAGGATAGATAGCCATGAGATAATGTATCTATTTGTGTCTGTGTAAGATTAATAGTTGTAACACGATGATGGTTAAACAGCAGACTTTGCTCAAGTGCCATTCATAAATCTGGGTTACATTCCCTTATTATGTTGTGTCTTTATAGTAATAGGCCAATATATGTAGCATGATAGCAAGCACAACATCAAATGTTACAGCGTAAGTTGTAATCAAATGTATACCATTGTAACATTGTTGTATATCATATTGACCAATACCAATGTAGATTTATTGACATAAAATCATGTCTGGAAATAAGTTTCATAAATATTATAGACATATGACATACATGTCTAGGAGGATGAGGTGCAATCCCCAAATTATCTTTGGGAGACACCTTGCAACAAAGTTGACATGTATTTTTGTCTCACTTGCTCTCTTAGGTCCAAGGTAGGTTAGGTTAAATTATTGCTGCGCTCCCTCTCTTTCTGGGCCAGTTACACTGCTTGCAGTTGGATCTTGTCTGGCTGGGTGGCTGGAAGTTGCTGTGGAAAGTGATTGTATCAAGGTTCACTGCAATTAATGCGACCCCTCACTGTCTTTCCTACATTAAATACATTTATCTCGTAGATTACCAAGGCTGTTCAGGCTCTCCGGCCCAATTTACCCTCTGATCCTGCTATTGTATTAGCTATAACCACAAAATATAATGCCAAAAGAAAAAATCTCAAAAAGAAAACTCTCCTCTGCCTCCTTTTAACTAGATAACATACTGCTCATTGTAAAATGCGTGGGAAAATTATAACATTGGCTGCCCTGGTCTGTGCACCATTAATTGTTTCTTCTGGTTTTGAAAGGACTATGATCCAATAGCATGGCAGTATTGATTGGGAGAGAGAGGGAGATAGAACAAAGTGGAATCACTTTTTGTTCCCTACTGGGCAGAGACAAGCTAACAAGCAGGAAGACACGTGTCCCTGTAACTTCTTTGTTGACTGTCTCTTTTTTTGGTGTTTTTTTTACATGCATCTATCCATGTTATGAGAGCTTTCACCAATATGAGGCAGAAATCATCTGTTGACTACAATATATCCGCATGTCACTCTTTCTATGTTTGAGACCCTGTTTGCCCTTTAATCGATTTTTTTTGCCAAGAAAGAAGATGGAACTGAAGAACATGATTCCTACATATCAGGATGTCATATTAATTTGCCTTTAAGCATTATCAGCTATAAGCAGTGATTCAAACAAAAACAAACATCTTCAGACATTGTATGAATGATGTTTAGCTGCCTAAAACCTGATGTCCACTAGTGTCTCTGCGTATCCATTCACCCTCTCCCAATTGTCCCAGTTCATCATTTAAAGGCCCCATGCTGTTCCACAAGTAAAATAACATTTACAAAGAAATGGGGGAGTGAGTGAAGAAGTTAAGTGCTCGGTGTGCATTTATACATCTTTAACCAGTTGTAAAAAGGTAGCATGTTTGGTCAGTTTGCAATGGTTTTAGCCATGTTAATCTCCATGGCTAAGCCTATTAGTGAATGATATGTGTAAATCTTGATCGGCCCCACTGAATGGCTCACTGTGTCTGTTTTTTTTTGTTTTTTTGGACTTGATTAGGCTCTGCAAAGGGCATACACAAAAGGAAGGCACTTAAGGGAGAAATGGCTCAGTAAATTAAAACCCCTTTCATAATCTGTTTCTGTTTTTGTCTCATTTTCCCTCTCTTCTCGCTCCGTCTCTTACTCTTTCACCATCATTATGTTGAGAAAATGAAACGACAGAGGCTGTATTCAATTGTTATCCGCGAGCAGAACAGAGGGATGAGTAGGATTCCATTTCTACCAGCCAAGGACCCAGAAGTCGATGACAAGAACGTACCCAGGATGAGGGTGTGTATGTGTGTGAAGTCTGGGACATGTCTCTTTTACAACCGGCATGTGGGGGGGGGGGGGGGGGGTCGGACTGGGTGTCACGATGTGTTAGAACATGGATTAAATTTACACTGGAATGTCCCTTTAACTAAGGCAGGTTGCTCACTAAGCAAAACATTGTTTATCCTGGATAACTTGTCTCTCACAACTGGTTTGCAAAAAGATACCATGACAATTCATTACTATATTTGAATACTAAATAATGAATACCTCAAAGGTTAATTCCACCAGTTTACACAATTAAAGTGTGTTTGTTTGTCTTGGGGAGTACTATGTATATGTGCAAAAAGTAATATAAATCCTTTTGTGGCTCCAGAGGATTCTGCATGTAATCTGATACATTACCTCCAGTGATATTACTCAGTGACTAATTTGCCTTGTGGGTAATGTAGGCTATAGGTTTTGAAAAAGCCTCCCAGTGGTCTACACTGCACTCCTATAACATTGTTTGAATTAACAAATGATCAAAATCATTACAGCAGAACTAGAGATATCACCTTTTCAGTTTCACACATTCTTCCTTGTCTGGTACCCACATTACCCACAATGCAACTTAGCCACCGAGTTACATCACTGAAGGTAATTTATCAGATTAAATGCAGCTTCCTCTGGAGCCACAAAAGGCTCCACACTACTTTTTTCACTATGCAGTAGTATTTCCCAAGACACTGTATGCCCACTTGTGCTCTTTAAAAGAAAAAAACACTTTATTTTTTTATTGATTTTCCATCATTGAAAAGACCATATATGAATATATATATATACATATATATTCTCTCTCTCTCTCTCTCTCTCTCTCTCTCTCTCACACACACACACACACACACACACATAAATATAGTAAAATTCAATGCCATAGATGAGCAAATGCACATGGTATGATAACAATCAATTTTCATACATGGGATACCTTGAAACCAAATTACTCCTGCAACCCTATTCATAACGTGTGTGAGGTCACAGTGGAGGTGAGAGAGTGGTAGTCACAGTTCTACAGACCTTTTCTGAAGGACCATGGCCATTTCTGACTTCTTACTGCAGCTTGATCATTACACCGTGATTTGTACAGTAATACATTAACAAATGTGGATCTCTCTCTCTCTCTCTCTCTCTCTCTTTCAATCTTAGGCCTTAGAATATGCGAAGACCATAGAAAAGCCCCCTGTACAGTTTGAACCAAAACAGAGACAGAAACACCAGTCTAAAGGCTTCACTGAGTGCACTCCTTTCTTGGAGGACTTGGACATGTCCCAGCCAGCGCCACTGGACGTCCTTAGAAAACGGCATGAAGAAGAAAAGAAGGCTGTGGCTCTCTTCAGAAAAGTACATGGTGTCTGAAGGCAAGGTGCATTTCACTTAAATATAAAGAGTAATTGTATTAAGATGTTAAATTAATATACACTGTGATGTATGAAACTATAAAGCCACCTATGCCAAAATAACACATTGGTATCTTCAATATTTAATTGTAATAATTTATGTCATGGTTACATTGTGTCCTGTCTTGTTGAAATATTAAAGTGAAACTCTTGTGAAAATGCAGCCTAGGCTTTTTTGTGAATGTATGAATCAAACCTTCATGTAAAAGCTTAATTACGATGAAAGAGGCACTTTTAAGATTGACCGTATTTTCGTTTTCGGCTCAGACTCATTTTCAATGGGAGTGCATGGGGCACTTTTACGCTACCATCAACATTGCTATTTTTAAAACACTAAGAAGGCTTGACAGAACATGAAACTTTGGTCATAGTATCACTAGGGTCTCTATACATGAATGCAAGCATTGAGAACATTGTTTGTGTACACAGAGTTTACTAAATACAACGTTTTTGAACAACTCATGTTAGCAGTAGCTTCTTCCGTCATGGCAGCCCAGATGTACTCAGGGATCGGCATGTCTGGGTGTATGTGGTTCAGTTGAGCTATGTGTTGAGACCCTGGACACCTTCAAACACAGCCTCATTTGGCCATCCATGAAAAAGCTACTCAACCTCCCACTTTTTTATAGGAATACATACTTACTACTGGCAATGCATTAGTACTAATTGATCAGACATACTTGTATGTATGTACATATAGACAGATGTAACATCAACAGTGTCACTCAGACTTTGTGTTGTTACCAAGGAAGAGACAAATAACACTGACGATTATAATATAATGATGTCAGTGACAATGAGCAATCATAGAATCACCAACAGCATGGTGTGTTATGGTAGAGACCTGTAATTATTTTATTGTTACTTAGAAACGTGGCCAGTTTGTCTCTTCTTATCACATTACCGTTAATTTATTATAGTCAAAACACTCTTTGCTGTGACTCAGCACTCTATTTCTCGGTTAACAGTGAAGGAAATCCTGCTCAAATGATGGATGACACTTTAAAGCACACCTGATTTGGTTGTAGTCCTACTTTTGTAGCCATGATCTTAGTAGAAACTGCTCCCCAACACAAAACACTCTCAAGCAGCTCATTTTACTAATTGAACCCTCAGATTATTATCAAAGCACGATTTACCTCTGTGCAATATTTTAATTAGATTGTAGTCTCTATTTAACCCATCATGGACTCTTTGAAGCTCTGTGTTTTTAGTGTTAAAGTCCTCAGATGCACGGCTGGAAACAAATAACAGAGCCCTTTTTGATTTAATGAGAAACCCTGCCTATCCAGACTGAGTCTCTTTGCATCTTTTTTAGGTCCCACCTACTCGTTTTTTGCCATTGAAATCCAGTTAATTGAAGGAGTCTTTCACCACTATACATGAAGGGGGCCAAATTAGCATCCCTTTCTGCCCATTGGGAAGCTAAGGCAGACGTGGAAGCTTTGATGTGAAAAGCACACTTTCAGTAGGCGGCAGGCTTCCTGAAAATGAGCTGATGGCCCTGCTATTAGGCCCAAATGCAGATGCGTCCATGTGTTGCAAAAAGCTTAATCTTTTAATTGATCACCTTCTGCATGGCCTATTCTCCACATAGGTTTTCTCCCTACTGCCTGTTAATCAGAATCACATTTTGAGGATGACATGAATTGCTTTTTAGGAAGGAAGCAGGAAAGGACTGCAAATCCAGCGGGAAGAGTAAGAGAGGACTGCATTGTGCAAATGGCTGTTGAGAGATGCTGTTTGTGCAAAGACTATTTAATACATGGATTAAGAGCTGTTTCAAAATTCTGAAATGTGTGTGTGTGTGTGTGTGTGTGTGTGTGTGTGTGTGTGTGTGTGTGTGTGTGTGTGTGTGTGTGAAAGAGAGAGAGAGAGAGAGAGAGATCCACATCTGTTAATGTACTAATCACTGTGTACTGTTCAAGCTGTAGTAAGAAGTCAGAAATGGTCATGTTCCTTCAGAAAATAAATGAAAACAAACAAACAAACAAACAAACAACACTTGAAGGAACCAAGCTCTCTTATCAATCTGATTTTATAGGTGTACAGCGATGTTGTCTATGGACCTGAGGGGACCTGAGAAGTGAATTTTGTGATGTTCAATATGCCTGACAACTGTTCATCAAGACTATTTAAAGACTTAAAAAAAAAAGACATATTCTAGCATGGACTAGTATTAAATTACTTAATTGAAGAATTGCAAAACTCTATTAGGATACGGGCAATACTTCTGTTGCTTTAATTTCCAGCTCCAAATTTACCAAATTACACAACAGGATCCTAAGAAAAATAAAAGGCTCATTTCTCTACAGTAGTCACTGACAGTAAAAAGTGGTAAAAATTATTTTGTTGTTGTTATTTTATTACATTCTTTTCAAGGACAGTGTTCAGAAAATTTTCCTTAAGTAGAAAAAATATAAAATGTGTAAGAAAGATGGCCTCATTTTTGCAACACTGAATACAGACTTTTTTTTTTTTTTTTTTAAATACACAATATTTCCATGACCATATTCTGCACCAAACATAGTGGACATATCAAAGATACTTGGGTGGTAAAAATAATATGACATCAAATACTTACTTTGAGGCTATTGTAGTTCTTGCATTCTAATGCTTTTAGATGAAAACAATGTTATTAGGCCAATTAGATGCAGTCAAAGGATTTAGGCAGACTGGTATTGACTATATTACCAGTTGTCATGACTGATTTTCAATGGAACATCCAAGTCGCTCTAGTAAACCCTCACCACTGTGAAAGACATTATAATTGTGTGCATGGTCCATGTGCTGCACCTTTAAGTATTCTTAGCGTTGCATTGATGCAAACATTTACACATATTAGAAAATTCTGCGTGTGATGGTCATATTTTTTCTCTCATTTTCTCTCGCTCTCGCTCAGTATAAAATTCAGTTGCCCCCAAAAAACTGTCAAGGCCCTTCCCTTAAATCAAGTGTACCAACGTCCTAATTTGTAGTGAATTTAATTATTAATTAACCGTTGTTTATGTAGAATGAACTATGAACATATATCAATAATACATGAAAATTATATTTACGAACAGTCTGGTGTAAACGTTTGGCACCTACTGACCATTGGTAATGTCTCTCTGTCTGTTTTATACATTTGTGTTTGCTGGCTTAAAAATCAGTGGGCTCCAAGCCATCATGCAGGAAACCCAATAGAGAACACGCAGCCTCGTATTCATAACTGTACTATATGCTGTGGAGACTGGCTCCTCGGGTCTAACAGAGTAAACGGAGCCGAGAACCAAGTCATTATTTATGTACTATATATACAGACAATGGTGTAAATGCCAGTCATTGAAGCAGTGTCTTCGATCAAAACTTGATTTTCAAAACTGCCACCAATATGGACACACTGCAAATAAAATATCACAAGTAGACAAATGGGAAAAAAAGGATACAAGAAGAAATTAGCGTAGAAAATGCCGTTTGAAGTTAAAAGTGCAAAATGATGGGGTAGTATCATGTGTCTATGTTGCAAATATATATATATATATATATATATATATATATATATATATATATATATATATATATATATATATATATATATATATATATATATAAAACTTAATAATATTACCTATACTATTTTGTACAGATTTCCGTCCGACAACAAAGAAGACGTAAGTGCAACAATTCAAAACAAACAAATGTGTAGAACTTTTAATAGGTTACTACTACTACTACTACTACTACTACTACTAATCATAATAATAATAATAGCGTGATATATTCTGTCTCGCCAAACATCCGGTGAAAATCCTCATAGGAAAAGGGGCAAATATATATATATATATATATATATATATATATATATATATATATATATATATATATATATATATATATGTATATATATATATATATATATATATATATATATATATATATATATATATATATATATACAAAAAAAGGTATCGGCCCCCTGCTTGTTTGAATAAATATTTACATTATATTAAAGAGCCGGCCTAGTTTCAGTCTTGTTTGTTCAACTATATTTGCGCTGGAAGCAAAAGAAAATGTGTAGCATATACAGTGCATTTACAGTGTGATTAAAGTCACTCTGCAGCCTACTATAGTAGATGATCCTGGGAGCATATGTCATCCTCTATATCCACATCGTCGTCGTTCTCATCCAGCATGTACGAGTCCGGCTCCTGTCCGTGTTTCAGTTCCTCCGAGCTCTTATCATTCAGTTCGCTCTCGCTGGAGTTGTCTGCGGATCTCTCCAGCTCCCCAGGAGTCTTCCGCTCGTCCTGCGCTTTCCTCAGCTGCTTCTTGTGCTTCATCCGTCGGTTCTGGAACCATGTTTTTACCTGCACAGTGCAAAGTCGAATTACAAAGGGAATCCGCATGATCTCTTCTAAAGAAATCACTCAATATGAAACCAAAATGCTTAAATTTTTTGAGATAATTTTAATACCACAAACAGAAATAGGGGGTTTATCGAATACAGTGAATTTGCTGTATATATTTAGTACCAAATTGACTTGTAAACTACATTTATAATTTTTTTTATTTTTTATTCTTTAGATAGATGAAATATCAGCTATTTCCTCAATGTATTTTACATATGTATTAAATACTTAATTCAGCATTGGAAGCAAATTTACATGTGTGAAACAGCCAAAACGTACAGCCATAATGATTAATGATTAATGATTTTTTTGTGTGTGTTGTTTTTTTCGTCTGTTTGTATTTAGTGTGTGTTTAATCACCACTTTCCTTTCGGCTATAATTGAAAATAAACAATGAACCTCAGACATCACCCGTCCTGCTCTAACTTTCAGCTGCGTGTACCTGTGTCTCGGAGAGACTGAGCGCCGTGGCCAGCTCAACTCTCTCCGGTGTGGACAGATACCGCTGGATCTCAAACCTCTTCTCCAGGCCGGACAGCTGCGAGTCGGAGAAAACAGTCCGGGCCTTCCTGCGTCTGCAGTGCTTTCCCGGTAACTCTGCGTGGTGCTGGAACAACGCCGGCATCTGCATCCCTGCGGGTGACAGGAAATAGAGATTTAAATGGGTAACTTCTCGAACAAAAATCAATACCTTAACAGACAATACAACTTTTAAAATGTCTCAGCAACTCATTTCTCTGTTCCTGAAATAATATTTTGGGCGATTTAAAATTTGATGATGACTGTTATCGACATGATTGTTGCGTGAAGACAGTGACACAGTTTAGCTCCAATATTAACAGAATATTTACAGCATAAATAATTACCGAAAAAATAATTATTTTAATTTTAATTTTATTTTAACCAAGACAACTTTTCATAGTTTGATGCAGCAAATGAGAACGGCAGCTTATTGTGAGGCTATTTCCCATGAGGCTCAACTATAACTCCTTTGACTTTTCGTTCATTTTTCCTGCATTTTGTAGTAAGCTATGTGAGGTCAATCATTTCGACCCGTCTGCTACTGAAAATTATGTTTCATTTCTATATTCATTCGTGTAATACATGGTAGATAAATAGATTAGTTAGTAATAACAATGGTTGTCGATGTTTATTATTGCTTTTTTCAAATTTACCGTTTACAGCTCGTATTAGAAGGCATAACAACCTACGTTGTACTCCTGACACAAGTTTCCTTAGTCAAGTCGTGTACCTGCTCCTCACACTCTCTCCTGGTCTTACCCGATGTGAAGAAGTATTGGTGATGCTCTGGCTTGTGTAGAGGATGGTGCGGATGTGGCGCGAGTATTGGGGTTGGCATCAGTGGATATCCATACTCAAGGATGGGCATCCGGGAGGCCAGGGTGCTACAGAACGGCGAGGGAATCACCTCTCTCAGCGGCTTGGGTTTGTGCAATAAGATGTCCTCAATGAAAAACGACGTCGACCTCTGCGTGGTCGCCGCAGACGCGTAGTTCATGCTCATGATGTTAGTTTAGGTTTGTGCTTTTCCTGCCGTTAAACCTGCATCAGCGTTTGCCTCTTCGAACCCAAGTCTCGCAGGTTTAAATGCAGCCTCTGTGTGTGATCAGTGAATGACACTTCGTCGAGCATTACAGAGATATCAGTGGGAGGCCACATCTCCGACAAGTACTTATTCACAGAGAATAGCGGATTGGGGAAACTGATTTGCGCATCAGCCAATTGGAGCTGTGTATGGGCGGTGGGGAGATGCGGGGAGGGGGGGTTGATTGGCTGAGACGCATTGGAGGCAAGTGAAACAAAGCTCACAGATTCCAGCGATGCACCGCACCTGTAACCGCATCCCTGACAATCCTCACAGAGAATCACCACTCCTCGCGGTGCTTATCTGGTCGCCGAGCAACCATGCTGTTTTCGCCGGGTTTGCGCGCATTGAATGGCCTCATGGCAGAACCATTCTTCATTTAGTTTAGTCAGTAAAGTACAGTTTCCCAAAAACATTGCGATTAAACGTTCAGTTCCTCAGTTCTGAATACAAAGGAGGGCCTACTACTATCATGCTGTCAGGGGATGTAACCCATGGAGGTGCAGTGAGCTGCTCATTAAGTGTTTAACAGTGAACTGCGCTGGGCTGTAGTTAGTTTGTGGAGCCGGGAGTTGGTCATGGTGCTGAAGAAATACGTATATTGGTAGGCCTGTTTCTTTTTTAAACTTGTTTTATATTACTAGGAGAGACATTTCAAATTTGCGGGTCTTTGCCTACTGTTGACAGGATATTCGAAACTGTAATTAACGTTGCCTATAGAAAACAATTTAAATTATTGTTTGAATTGAATTCGTACAGTAGTTCATAATTGGTCTTCAGCCTCAGCAGTGAATCAAATGTGGCTTCACCCTATAGCAATATTCTAGCTTTTGACTTGGGACAGACCTGTTAAACATCTGGCTGATAATCAGCATTTTTCCGATTAGATATGAATGTTTTCTGTTTGTCTTTTGTCCAGCTGCCGATCAAACGAATTGATTTAAAGATGCACTGCTTTGGCTTTGATACAGCATCCGTTCTGACAGTAGTAATCACTCTGTGGTGTCACACAGTGTCCTGCCCTCAAAGTGGTTACACTCACAAGTAATACCCTATTAACACTGAATATAATGATAACAACAACAGCAATAATAATAATAATAATAATAATAATAATAATAATAATAATAATAATAATAATAATAATAATAACAACAACAAATAATCTGCAAAGTAACTGACAATGATCAAATAAATGTTTTGGAGATCTAGTATAAAGTAACAAAAAGGAAGTTCTTGACTAACTCTAACGTTTTTGTTTTTCCCCCCCCCCCCACAAATCTGACACCAAGTTTTTCATTTTTATTACAAATGTATCGGTCTATCAGTTCCAAATATCAGTTATCAGTCTCTGTCATTACTAATAATGGGTATATCGATGTCAAATCCGAAATAACCGTAGCCGACCCTTACTTTTGTCAGTGCGCAACATAAGAGTGAGTTTATTTCATTCGGCTTTACTGTGTTGCATACTCTACTGCACATGGCATTTGTATATCATACATATTTCTGTGTATTTCAGCCAGTCTAAAACATGTTTTTGTTTCTTGCTCCTCAGTGATTTTATGTATCATTCGGACAGTTCGTATATTATAATGACTTTCTATAAATAAACACCGATTAAATAAATTATGGACTTTGACACAAAACTTTAGATTGACTTATCTGGAAACTTGAACATGCGACCACATAGGGTTTATAATTGTCCATGAATTTCACTCGGATTTCAGCACTCTTCCTTCGTGTAGTTTTTCAATCAAGTGTTGCAGCCCGTGTCACAGGAGGATTGTTCTGCTGCAGGTCTGTCTAGTAATTTCGAGCAAATTGGCTGTAATTGTCGGTATTAAAATCTGGGAGAGTACAAGTGCCGCTCCTGTGCCCATTTGCGAAAGAAAGCGGTGCGCTGTAATTTGTTGATATGGTGTTGTCATCACATTTCCAATCAGGCCGGTTAATGTGAAAGTGTCTTAATGTAGGCAGAATTCACGCTGCAATGCTATTAGGCAATTAAGGGAGATGTCAGAGCGGAAGTTGTAATCCTTGGGCTGGGGGACAGGATTTCCATTTGATCAGATGGAGTGAGAACAAATTAATTACTGGGAATCAGTTACGCTGGAAAATCGCTTTTCTGCTGTATTAGTTTGCACAGGGCGGTGTTAAATGGACGTGTGTGCTCAAAGTGTAAATTGGTATAGTTGGTTTTTGTCAAATCAAACACCTTTTGGCATGAAATGGATTGTATATTAACTCTACCTGAAGACGAGTCAATAATAACTCCATCCATGAATAAAGCTTCTGTAATATGTGCACACGCTTCTGTAATATGTGCACAATCTTCAAACATTCTTAACCTTCTCTTTTGTAAGCATGGCCGTAGCCAGCTACAAGGTCACCGAGGTTCCGACCTCGATGATTATTTCCTAGATATCAAAATGAAAAATTAAAAACTGTATAATAAGGAGTTGAAACGTCTGGTCAGTCCTTTAATTGTCTGTGTGGCAGCTCTACCTTTATTTATATGCTATTTCATTAATTCATGCACAATACATTAATAATTGGTCAGCTAATCCCTGGTCTGCTGGCGTCCTGTTAGAATTTTGTAGAAACAAGCTGCGACTTGGGACATCAGGACAGGATCCAGCAAAGTTTAAGGACACAATAACATGTTGCTCTTTATATGTAGGCCTATTTCTATTTGTACTCATTTAATATTTTAATAATATTTTGTTCACACTTGAGAGATCCAAATGGGAAAATTGTCCTGGTGTATATGTGGCATTTTATCTAACCAGGAGATGGTGATTTGCCATTTCATCACAAATAAATACAGACGTCTCTTTACCTTCCCTTATTCCTTAAATAACTAGTCAGAAATACATACACTTTTATTTATCGTTTTTGTATATAAGTTGAAGAAAACAAAAGCGTTTTTAAAGAAAGGGACCAAAGCAGATGGTGGTAACCCTGGCTGTGCATCAATCCCTTTTATGGAGCGCACCAGGATAACAAGTTGCTTTTAGGAGAAAATTAGAAAGTAAATGAAACAAATGGTGATGAAATCGCCTTAAAGATCAATTCTTGTGGCGCGACTAAGCGGCTTTTTGTGGCCATTTCATTAAGTAAAATTTTGAGTCGGTCCAGGCAGTGCGTCACTCCATTAAGCGGCACGTTTGGGTAAGAGGGCTTCAGTAGTGTATTGGGTAATACTTTTTAAAGCTGCTGTGCTGAGGATAGTGAACGATAGATCCAGTGAATAATGGGATGTAGCTCCTCTTCATTTCTTTATCAGTTTGTTAACCCACGTTAAGTATGTTCACATTTTGGGGCTTACAGAAATAATAGTACAAACCAGTGGTAGAGTATGTCTACATCATAGGTCCCTTATGGTCCGTTATATTCTATAGTATTTCTAAATTACATAGGTATGACAGAAATTGTTTACGATGGATATGTAACAGAATGATGGTTTACTGTATTAAGTAGTTTCAGCTGTCTTCAGTAAGATTTTTTTCAGTACTCCTCTAAAACCTATTTACACCAATAGCACGTTTTTCAATGCACCCTCTAGAATTGTGGGGTAAAAGATTAAATTAGTCCACTGCGTAATTTTGGACTAGCGGAGTTTTCACGGGCATATAAGCTTTTGCTTTATGTGATTTCTATGTAATCAGCCCACAGTTTCTGAAAATGTACGTTTTGTTGTTTGTTATATATATCAAATTAGACATAGTAACAAACTGTCACCATTACCAAACGTTACCAGACAACGCTAGAAACACTGTTACTGGTAAATCGCCAGATAAAGTAAGTAGAAGTAACAATACACACTGTCCGTGGATGAAAATTAACAGTAAAGAAATCACCTTTTTCATCACTTCATCTTTTATTGAAATCATTAAAACTTTGATCGTTCATGCTGCAGAGGTCAGTTCTGCCTCCATGCTGAGAGTCTACACTGCCTGCCGCTCTCATAATCATAATCCATGTCTTATTTCTGGATGATGGTTGATGTCTTCTAATGCGGGTTAGCGCTCCTGGGGCATTCATGCATCCGATAGGCACACAAATAGAATATACCTGAAAAAAAACAAAGGTGTTGGACATATGTTAACCAAATTTAGATTAGGCTACATGATTTTACATCAATCCCTTAACGTAAAAGGCGAAGTATTGTGGGGAGTCTATGCTTATGTTTAAACCCATAAAACATGTGTTGCTTTATATTTGGTGCTGTTTTATGTGTGATCTGTGTGATTTTAATTCCATAGCTACATTACAGTGGTGGTCAATTGCTATTTTTGGGCCCTAATCAGTTATTGAATGTATTTCATCAGACATCATAAATTGAACTGAGTTTTTTTAAATTCTCTATACACCAATCTATATTTTTAAGGCCTTCTGCTGTGTCAGAAACATTTGATATGCATACCTAATCCATACAGTGGCTAATTCACATTATACATGTGCATCCAATTAATTCATGCATTTTTTGAAAAATATAGAAATACCTGTACATCACAGTCTTTCTGCTTTTCATCACTACTTATTAATTATCATAGTTATACTTCTTTGTATTGTGATGATATTTTCACTAACATCATGGTATTTTCACCATATGGATGCTGCTTCCCTCAATTTTCATATTCAGCATAGTGAAAAGCCTGCTGAACAGCAGGTACTACACAGCATGGGGGCGGATTCAGAGATGAGTGCTTACTACAAGCATCACTTACTGATAATGTCACGTCATTGATCCAGCTGCTTTATTATCGGTTAACCAATATATGGGTTGACTCTGCTCTGCTGAAAGTTGAGTTATATCTTGTAATTTTACGCTATCTCTGGAAAAGAGAGGAAGCCAACTGATATTTTTGCTGCTGTGCATATTTACCTGAAAAGAAGGTGAGCACCACTGATACCCAGCCAATGATATAGGACCAGGAGAACCTCCAGTTTCCATAGCGTTTCCCATAGTAGTTAATAGTCACACCAGTGTACACTGCCATTGCTAGAAACACTAAAAAGCCTGAGCAAGACAAAAGTTAATATTTAAATGTACTGAAAACATTTCTGAAAGTTGTACAAACAGGCAACCGTTACTGCTGACTGCTGACATAGAAGCTCTAATATTCATTAAATCAGAAAATTACTTAAGTTGAATTGAATTAATGAAAAGATTGACTGACAGAAGATTTAAGAATCATGTAATGAAAATATTTTTTTTCCCCAATTCAGTTGTGGCCATTGGTTGACTCTTAGTTACAGAATAACACCAAATTGTTTTGCTAATCCTGAACAAAGGCCTTTAGGTATAAACAAATGCAAATTACAGCTCAAACCAATGCAGCAAAGTACAGAAACAGTGAAGCTGAACTTACATGAAATGAAAAACAATATGCCTGCAGCAAAGGTTTTGTCAAACCTGTCAAAGGAGGAGTAATGGATGAAGGCCATAATGCCAATGATGATGCCAATGAAACAGGCCAAAAGAGATAGGATCATGAGGGCACGGGTGGCATCTAAGTGGGCTGTGGACAAGATCAAAGGTCAATAGGTACACTGCCAGGGTCATTGCGCGTCAACAGAGGTGAATGATCTTGCTTGAATGATTGTGACCCTGTTCAAGGCCTTGCTAAACCAATATGAGGAAGAATGGTAGAAATGAGAAAAACAGATCAAATCATAAATTCCATTGAATTTCCAATGGAAATCCTGAATCTATCAGTCAAATCTTTAACAGAAACATAACATACTATACTATAAGATAAAATGGCACATGCAGTTATGGAGACAGAGGCAATCTTGCAAGAATCAACATGATGTTGAAATTGGCATTTTGTGTGATTTGGTGTTGCTTTAACTAAAACTCAATAAGAGGAACCAGCAGTCATTAGATTATCTACCTCGGCTTTGCACTGTGTTTTCAACTCTTAAACCAAACAAAAGAAAATAACTAAACTGCAGAGTCAGGTATCACAGCTGTTTTTTTCCTATTAGAGAAAAGATCATGATCTCGGCAGGTTTTACAGATCAGTAATATATTCAGTACTTATTTTTTGTAATATGTTTATGACAATCACACATTTACTGTTACATTACACTATAATCTTGTGAGAAAGGCAAAGAGCAAGAATAACGTTACCTAATATTATGAAGCTTATTATGCCTAAGCTACTAACGGAAAAATCTTTTTTACACTACTGGTCCCTTTCAGTCTGAATAGATAAGAGAATGAGTCAGTCCAGCTGCAGTCCAACATCAAATTAATTACATAGAGCTTTGCAGATGCTGAGCTTGTTTACTAGCCTCCTGAGCAGTTACTGTTCAGGAGGCTACTGCAATCTTAAACACGTTGACATTCAATCTTAGAACTCATCTTCTGAGCTTTACCTCAGCCAATTAACTGATTTCTGCTAAGGAACAGCTCCACCTTTTTGTTGAGCTAACTGTAAGTAACTCCCCAATCATCTATATGAACTCTCCTGGTTACACTTACCAATGCTATCATTGTGTGGGAAACATTTCCCTGGCATACAGTAGCGCCACAGGCCCTGGTGCATGTAGTTGCTGGATTGCCGATACTGCATCCAGTAATCGGTTGCTGTGGAAACTATCAGGAGGATGTTCCCCACGCCTGCACAAAACAACCCTCCACCCATAAAGCTGTACATCCTGCACCTGCAGACACACACATACAGAGGTACATAAGGTCACTTAGCATCAGTGGTCAGTGACAGGGCCCACTCCTCTCTCCACCTTGTACACACACACTTCAGGGAGAGAGGGTCTAAGTGTCAGTAATTGTGTTGTAATGAACATATTATTTCCACTGGATTGAACTGTGGGGTTGCCTGTGTGTGTATGCTCCACTTTGTTCTCTAGGAGATCAGTCCCTGAAGATGGGCTTCACATACAGCTCCACCCCCCAACACAAGCACGCATGCACACACGCATGCACAAACACAGGTTTGTCTAGCCTCTATCCATGCTTTGATACATGATACATCTATTGCTCATTGTTCCACCTGGATGCAATTTCCTGCAGCCATCATCTCTTTCTCATAGAGAACTGTCGTGGATTCTCTTTTTTTTGGGGCGGGGGGGCTGGGGGGGGCTGGGGGGGGGGGATGGCAGATAGATATATCTTGTTATGTCTGAAACCTGAATGGGATGCTCGTTGAAGAGCTCTGTGTATTCACTGAAGAGCTCTGTATTACTGGATCACATTTTCCTCTTAGCATCCTCTCTTGCACGCTCCAACAGCTGTCTCAATCTAACGCAGCAAACAATTTAAATCCATTTGATCCCCAGCATGCCAATTGTCTCAGAATGTCAATAAAGCAAGTTGTAATAATTCTATTTAATGATCAGTCAGCCAATTGGATTTAATGTTTTCATGGTAGTCATTTTCCTGTAAGTCAGGATAGAACCCTCTGAAACAAGCAGTTATATTTCATTTTCTTTTCATTCAGACAGTGGCCTTGTTTGTGACAGGCACTGACCTCGAGGCTGACTGTTTCCTCTCAATCACAATCACATCACTCAACCTTTTCCCCTCCAATTTCTCAACTTCCACCACAAATGTCTTACTGACAAACACTTGAGAGAACTGACCTATCAAGATGAAGAGAAATACTGTGTATGTCTGTCATATAATCATTTCACTGATATTTGTATCAATGAGATGATGATGAAATCCTCCTCTTCTTCACTATATATATATATATATCTATATATCTATATATCTATATATATATATCTATATATATATCTATATCTATATCTATATCTATATCTATATATATATATATATATCTCTCTCTCTCTATATATATATATATAAATAGTGTGTACATTTTAAATGCCCAGAGCTGGTGCTTTGACTCCACAGAGGCAAAAAATCACACAAAGAAATGAAAACAAACAAAAAGATAAACAACTCTGTGAACAAACAGATATCAGTAAATAATCAACATTATCCTACCTTAATCAATCCCTTTTATGAAGATGTTTATGAGGACAGGGTGGTCTGACAAAATAAAACAAGAACCTTTGGTGCCAAGACAGGCTGATTTCCAGCAAGCTAATAGCACTAGCGTTTGACAGGGTGAATAGGGAGAAACTGGGGCTACAGCAAACACATATCTGAGACAATAGGCCAAGCTAACCACCAGCCAATCAGCACCCACCAGTTCTGTGGTTTGGGAATCTGCTGAAAAAACAGAAATGGCCAAAGCTTGGCAAGCTAAAGTAATACTGATGACTGCATGGTTTTGATTGAAAGTGGAGGGCTGAATGGGCTTTAGTGAAGAGCAAGTCAGGCATTAGATCAGGATCTTTGGCAGCTCTGCCTCTGAATTTTGTTCTGAAAAAAAAAAAAAAAAGTTAAAATATATATATATATATATATATATATATATATATATATATATATATATATATATATATATATATATATATATATACACATATATATACATACATATACATATATATATATATATATATATATATATATATATATATATATATATATATATATATACACACACACACAGTCATACTCTGATGTATAATATATATATATATATATATATATATATATATATATATATATATATATATATATATATATATATATATATATATATATATATATATATATATATATATATATATATATATATATATATATATATATACACAGTCATACTCTGATGGTGGGGGCTGTTGTGCAAGGTGCTGACCGGCACATCAGGAGCAGTTTGAGGTTCAGCATCTTGCCCAAAAACATTTCAACATGCAGACCAGGGGAATTGAACCAGCGACTTTCTGATAACAAGACGGTGGCTTGAGCCACAGCCAACCCTTTGTTTTACATTCTTTGCTGCACCCGATCCACTGGCAACCAAACAGCCCCACATCATAATACTACCAGCACTATGACAGTAGGTATGGTGTTCTTGGGTTAAAGGCCTCATTTTATCTCCTCCAAAGAAATTGCTGCTCAGTTTTTGCTTCATGTGACCACACTGTTTTCCTGTAGGTGGTTTCTTTTTTGTCCATGTGATCAGCAGAAAACTTCAGTCAAACTTTTGTCTTGCATGGCAGCCTCTCAGCTCATATTGATGTAAATCACACCTGACTGTGGACACTAACATGGTAGTGTTCTAGCAGCTTCTAATTCATTGCAGGCTTGCTTTTTGGTGATTTTTGTTTGACTCTTGACCATCCCAACCAGTTTCCAGTAGGTTTTTGTTTCCTTCCTGATCAGGGTAGTGACCAAAACTGTGCCATGCACTTTGTACTTACAAACAATTGTTTCCACAGTAGATTTCATGACCTGTTAAACTCTGAAATGGCTTCATTTGACTTGTACAAATCAGTAATGGGGTTCTTTCAGATGTATGCTAAGCTCTTAAGACTTTCCCCTTGTAGTGCTTCTGGCTGAGACTAATGGCTGTATCAAACAAGCCCTAATAAAATGGGCCCAGAAAAGTCTACAGCTGTTATCAATCAGAATCACTCAGAAGAAGTCAAGAGGATATGCAACAAAGACAATTTGTTAGACACAACTTTCTATAATCAACACAATTGATCATTTGTTGTGTATGTTTGATCCAGCAGATTTGGTCACATTTTCAGAAGACCTATGATAAATTAATTACTGAACGAAACTTCTATGTGTATGTGTTCCACTCATTCCATCAGAGAGGTGAGTGAGTACATATTGATGCAGTTCCTTATAAAAGTACAATAAAGTATAATAAAAGATAGGGTTATCAGGTGATTTGTTAGTAAAACACGTTGAAATTCATAGACCATAAGAATTTTACAATGTAATAATTAATCTCAATGTTTTACAGCTTGTGTGCTGCTCCGAAGTTGTGAAAAAAATTTAGAAAATATTTTCTTGAAAAGAGTTGGAGTTGGATCAGTTTAGTGTATGACCTAATTTTCAGTTTTGGTAAATATATAGACAGATTTTGAGTGTATTCAAGTGTAAACATAAGTTTCCTCCATAATGACTTGAAAATCCAGCATTCATTCTCATCCAGTAGTTACATTGCTGTATAACATAACATTTTCTTGTTGAAATACTTGAAATTTATAGAAATTCCACCTTGGTAGCACCAAAGGTAAATGGAGGCAGCAGATGTTTGAACAAGCAGCTCACACCAGCACAGATCCCTCCACTGTGTTCTGACTTCATGTTTCTTTCATTTTGGCCATCACCTAGCTGTATTACCTCCTGTTGCACATCTTTCCCATATCCAGCCAGGCCTCCCTTTGCTTTCTTGCACACACACACACACACACATGCACGCACACACGCATGCACGCACACACACACACGCACACACACACACACACACACACACACACACACACACACACACACACACACACACACACGCACACATACCCTGAAGATGAAAGGAGAAGAGTAGCTCCATTACCTGCATTACAGCAAGTTGCTCAGACCAATTGACAACAACAAAATGTCCCAGAAAAAGCATTTTTTTCTCCCCAAAATTTGAGTGCTGTACTTACATCTAACTTCATTTTTATAGACCACAGCCTATTTTCTTCCATCTGGAGTGTGGCACCCAGGAGGGCATTTGATATCCTCCCATGCACCATCAAAGTGGACAATATGCCTCTGTGACAGAAGAGCAAATCCATGTTTTCTTGAATTCATCCAGCTTTTGAGAGATTAACTTTGTTATGGAAAGTCTACATTTATGTGGTATTATTGGTGGGTAAGGAGCTCATGCAGCAATAAGGAAGGTAATGTGACGAGAGTAATTACAAAGAGTGTGTGGCTGGTGTGCCTGCATTGTTATTGTAAAGTTACTAAGCTTGGGCACATCTGAAATCCCTCTGCACATGGGCTTGCTCATGTGAACCTGCTGTCTGAGCATGATGATCCACTTTTTGTCTTCATGTTGTAAGCTGTTTAAAAAGCTATGTCTCATTCAGAACCTCATCACTTGAATTTGTAGTTAGAGGATCACAGGCTTTACTGACTGACAAAATTATAACACATGGTCTCTGCTTATGCAAGTTGTTAAGGTGATTTTGTGGTGCCTGATCAAGTAAGTACATTTATTCAAGTGCATTTCTGTGGAACTTTACTCTTGAATTTCCGGTTCCTCCTGCCAATATTGTACTTTTTGTTTTACGACATTTTAGCCGATGACTACATACTTTGGGTTTACACACAACATGAATAGGAGCAGGATAAATGTATAAACAGATTAAAGACTCTACATACTCAATTATTATGTCTGCTTATAGCTACTAAGGTTGGGTTTTCATTTGGTCACCCAAAAAATACATAACTAACAAAAATCATAAAGTTGTATTTTGTTCCACAACAAAATCCATGAAGAACATCAATGAAGAACAGTCTCTGTGAGGCCACAGCTCTCAGAGGAAGTCAAATCAAGGCAGTACAGTTTAAATGTCTGTATAGATTATGCTTACATTTTGATGCATCGGTTATTAAAATCTATTAATGTGTTCAACATACTGTCAAGATAATTATTAATAATAATTCTGTATTTTTACTCAAGTGGAATTTTGAAAACAGGACTTAAAGAGTATCTTTACCTTTTGCGATCACCACTGAAAGAAGCAGCAAGGAAACTTTATTTTCTGTTGTTTCTTTGGCCCCTGTGGACAAAAGTGGTATGAGCATCACTGCATCCTGTCTAGAGTCCTTGATCTGACTAGCATGTGCATTTGTTTTGGTAGCAAGTAAAAGAAATACACAACATAATTTTAACACTATTTTGCTTTTTCAAACACAGTTGTTATTCATATTTGTGGCTATTTTAGATAAATAACTGTCATATGAAGATGGTGAAACAAAGTAACCTTTGTTTTAAAAAAAGGCTTCTTTCCACAGACTGTGACACTCCTCAATTAATTCTCAGCACTCTGCCACATGAAACAGTTATCTTGTAACCTTATCTGCACTGCAAGTTAAAATCTGACCTGGTAAGAGGCATTAAGAATAACAATATAACTTATATTAAATATCTTCTGTCTTTACGTTAGAGGCATTGACATAAATTTGAGACTGTTTTATAACCAAACTCCTTGCAGTATATTGAAGTAAAGGATTTAAATACATTTTCCACCAATTCATATCAGGTACAACAAAAAGAAAGCTGAAAGGGGAAAAGTATTGAGGGTATATGTGCATGTTCTTTTGTAATTGCATTCTGAAGGAGATAAGTGGCACATCATAAATTTAAGGCAGTCTTTAGGAGAGGATCACAATACATTCCACTATTCTCTCACTCTTTTGCAGGGATGTGCACATGATTATAGAAGGGCAGGGGCTCAAAGTCAGAAAAGGGCAGGAATTTGTTTATTCATTAAAAAAACACACAAAAATGGCACTTTTTAATAAGAGGCAAAAAGGGCAGGGGCTCAGGCACCCCTTGGGCCCTGTGCACGTGCCTGCTCTATTGGGTAACAAAACGTTAGAAAGCTTCCACAAACTGGTTGCAGGTGGAAAAACAGTTGTGTTTCCTTAGTAAGAGATGTGAAATATAAAAAAAAAAATATAAACGTATCTTCATGGAGAGCCCCATCCCAAAATTGCTTTCCAAAATTAAATCCAAGTAAATCAATCACTTGGATTCAGGTGTCTTAATAAATCATCATTCTAATAATTTCAAACACCCAACATTATCTCTTGAAACTGAGTGCACAAGACACACCCAAAAACAACATTAGGTTTCATGGCAATATAAACACAAATTCAAAGTTTTGATGACATGCAATATCTCTTTTTTATTACAATTATAATATCTATCTATCTATCTATCTATCTATCTATCTATCTATCTATCTATCTATCTATCTATCTATCTATCTATCTATATATATATATATATATATATATATATATATATATATAAAACAAATGTGTGAACTCATATGCTCACAGTCTAATTTCTGTTTATTCATTTTCATCACTTATCTCCATTTTTTTCTACATTCTACAAAAACAAACAACAACAAAGCTATTTTACAGAAAAACGGCCTATAGATCATCGAAGAATATAGGTGTGAGTGATCAAAATGAGCTAAAAAGTGTGAAATGCTGGTATTTTTCAGCTGTGCTGTCACAAGGCACAAGTCTACAAAAAACTATAATGGCCTCTGGAAGTCACTGACATTAGTCTGCCAAATGCTTGTAAATCTTTACGTTCCAGCCACGCTTCGCCTAAATGCTTAAATCAACTCCTCGGAATTGAATTTTCAAACCTTCAAAAGGCTAATTTGTGCAGCAAGTGCTTTCAGCATTTTCTCAGCAAATGAATGGTGGCTCTAATCATAAGAGCATGTGGCCTCTCCACACCCACCCATGAGACAGCCCTGTGGACGGGGAGAGAAACATTTCCGCTTAACCACTTAAATGAATATATCAAGAAACTAATTTGCCATTTTAATTGCGTGATTTAGGAGGACGCTACTTCACTTGCCCCTCTTCCATCTTGGTTGATTTCCAATGTGAGCGCACATTAGATTGATCTATGAAAGACTGCAGAAATCACAACACTTAAGTCTTTTCATTTTCCCTCCCTAATGAAATAATTGAAATTCCTGTCAGTGTCTGCACTTAAGCCCCACACAAATATTGCAGGCATGCTGTGTAGCTGAATGAATTGTGAATGGCTTGTTTTTGTCCTTTCTTGCTTGCTGCATGTTCTTTTCTTTGCCTTCTACCTTTTTTTGTCTTCCAAGAGCTACAGATTCATTCCATCTGTCAAGCCCAGAAATAGATCAGTACATCCATTTTGCTGAGATTTGCCCGTCCCATTAAGTGATTGCTTGTAGAAATGGCAGGGGACATTTCTTCTGATACGTTCCCTGAAACAGCGCTGGCAGACATTAAGGACATATTATTGAGTCCCATTTTCTCCCAGCCACAAGGATATCCATTAGAGTGGCACACAGTCCTAAATTTTTCCATTTTCTCCCTCACCAAACTTGACTTTACACATTATTTCTGCCTCTGTTTTGTAATTTGCAGCCACAAATTATATCAGGGAAAAGCCATCTCGTAGCATGTGGCTCCTCTTCCCAGGGCTATTTGCCAGGACTTGATTCTGAAGTGTCAAAATGGGCCCATCGTTACAGGTAATCATGACTGACAGCAGGGTGCTTAAAAGTCCATACAAGTTGGCCCACACTGGAAACTTTTTGTGTGTGTGTGTGTCAGACCTGTGGATTTTGTTTTGATTCCTGTACACAAACAGTGACTTGCTTTTAATGCTTTACAGACAAAGAATATTTCTTTGTATCTATATTTTCTGAAACACTGATAGATGGTCAGAAACTGAATGCAAAGACGGATTAAAAGAAGATTGTAGATTCCAGATCAAATAACTAAACCCCATTTGATGCATATGTGGATTAAGAAGAAGAATGTTATATAATTAAATTATTATCAAATTATCACGTGGTTTCAGACTCGACTGGAATCGGACATTACATCCCGATCAGGGATGTAAGGGACTTTTTATAACCATTATGTGGTGGTACAGAGGCAGACCGTCTGACACCACTTTGCTGCAGTGACGCTGTATTTTGAATTTTGAACGTGGACCCAATTTTATTTTCTTTTTTTTACATCAGAGCACAGTTTTTGGCAGAACAGTGTGGAAATAAATTAAAAAGCGAAAGTAGTCCAGAGCGACATATAACATAAGCAATACAACCGTTTCGCGGGGAAATGCTAACTGAGTGATGCTAACTGGCATGTCACTGAACACAATGTTGCTCACCTTCACTGGGACAGGGAGGGGTACAGTTATAGGGAGACTGGGGTGCTGCTGACTCATTTACTAAATGAAGCAAGGACAATTATTTAATATGAATATCTTGCTAAACATTTCCCTGCACTGATTAAATGTTGATGAAATGTAGGCTAACACTAGTCTGTAGTTAGCTAGCTTATTTCGCTATGGACATTAAGCCAACAGGTTAATATCAATCACAGGCTATAGTCTTCCCACTCTTTTAGGTGAAAAACTAGGTCACAGATTGACACCCTTTGTCTTTCCTCTCTCTTTTTCCTCTCTTTCCTTTTTTGTAAAACCAGATTTTGATTTTGGCAACACTGTGATTACTGTAGTTCTAGCATCTACTCGTGACTACAGCTAAACACCTTCACTGATAAGTGCTAAGGCCAGACCAAACCATTTCATGCAGATAGAGGGGGGTGGTTGGTCAATATGGCTGTTTATTTTTTGATTAATGGGGACAAGTAAATAACAAGTAAAAACAAAGAGATCATTAATTATATTATGATATATATATGTTTATATATATATGTTTATGTGTGTGTGTGTGTGTGTGTGTATATATATATATATATATATATATATATATATATATATATATATATGTATATACACACACACATACATATATCATAATATAAGTGCAGATGCAGTCCTTCAGCAGTTGCTAGTGCAGAAATACAGACAAACCAACCGTTTGGAAGACAGACCAAGATCTGGGCGTGCAAGGGTTTCTTCAGCAAGAAATGACCGCAAACTGCCGAATGACATCACCGGAGCTTCAGCAGCAGTGGTCAAACCAAACCGGTGTCCAGTGTTCCACCCGCACTGTACATGGCTGACTTTTAGATCATGGGCTAAGGTCCTACAAGGCTGTCAAGAAGCCTCTGATCAATGAGAGACGAAGGTTAGCCCGGCGTCATAGGGCCCAAGCACACAGGAACTGGACAGCCAGGGATAGGAAGAAGATTCTGTGGTCAGATGAGTCCAGTTTCCAGCTTTATCTTCCTCCTGCTAATGTGAGGGTACGCAGAAGGCCAGGCGAAGCATTATCTCAAGCATGTACAGTATCTACTGTCAAGCATGGTGGGGGCAGTATCATGGTTTGGGGATGCATGAGTGCTGCTGGTGTTGGTCATCTTACTGTCTGTGATGGCACACTGAACTCTGCCAAGTATTGTGCCATTCTCGAAACCCACATGCTCCCATCTGCATGTGCACTGTTCCGTCAAGGTCAAAACTGGATATTTCAACAAGATAATGCCCCTTGCCACGCATTCAGGACCAGTAGAACTTGGCTGCAGGAGCACAGTATCCAGGTCTTAGACTGGTCAGCTCAATCCCCGGACATGAACCCCATTGAAAATCTGTGGTGGATTATCAAAAGGTCTGTTTCAAAGCATAAACCGAAGTTTAGATGAATTAAAAGCACTAATTCAAGAAGAATGGGACAAGACTACCCCTCAGCAGTGTGAAAGGCTCGTGGGGAACATGCCAGCCAGGATCAGAGCTCTACTGCGTGCTAATGGTAGGGCTACTAAATATTAACTTGATAATGTAATGGTTTATTTATTTTTTGTTCAGTTTTGAACACATTCTCTGTTATTTGTTGACTTTGATACCGACAATGTTGAGGAACTGACATATTAAAACTGTCAAGAATTTAGTTTTGTTAGTTTTTCTTGTAAATAATAAACAGTAAAAACACAATTTGTATTTGTTTGTGTCTGTCTAAACACAAAAAAGATTTTTCCACAAATATTTCATGATAATATCTGAGATCTTAAAGGGTGTCCGAAATTATATATATTTTATATATATATATAATTTTATATTAGTTTTAACCTATTTCTTTGGTAGGGGCCCTTGGAACTGTCCTATCTCTTCCCCACTATATGGCCCCCTGGTCTGCTGTCACAGTGTGTCATAGACTCACCTGCTAACACAAGGAAAGTGGTCGGCCAATGTTGGAATAGCATATGCAGAGTAAGAAAGAGCCATATGAACGTATATACTTTGTCCCAACAAAATAAAAAATAAAAAACTATTAAGGAATGCAGGTACTTTTTTTCTTATTGCAGCTGTATTATCCAGGGAAATATTTGTTAAGGCTGAGTATCGGTTTGGGACTCGGTATCAGCAGATACTAAATATTAAAGGACTCGGATCGGATCGCGGTAAAAAAACCCCTCTAATCCGGACATCCCCAACCGAAACGGCATGTGATGTGAAAGTTGAACAATGCTACAATTACTTGCACTCAACCGCTAGCTTATTTGTGACTCTGTATGAAATACAGCTTATTTGAATTTTCCTAATCTTAAAATTGCTTTAAAGTAGTACTTGTAGTAGTAGTAGTTTTGCTGGCAATGTAAAGTAAATTTTTCAGTGTTTGTGATGTTTGCTTAAATAAGCAGAAATCATGATATGTCAGGGAAATTTGATTGATTATATCACAGTGGTAATGTCTTCTAGCACATAATTGCAACATGAAATTGTTATAATTACACGTCCCTAAATTTGGCATCAACACATAGACACACAATAATACCACAACTTATGAGAGGATATCTCATGGTTACAGTTGTTTTATATTGAAGATAAAACTGTGTTTCTACTTAACACAGGTTTGACTCGGTTGAATGCATTACAATTGTATTTGTACGCATTAGCAAAATTATGTCCACTTGATTGTGGCCTCATTGTGTTGCTCACTCATAAACTCCAGGGTATTGCCCTATGATAAACACAATAGACTGTAGAAAAAAAGCATTCAAGACCAGATCCACCAACAAACAGGTCAAGCTTTTTCACAGTGTTATGGAGAGCACAATCACAGAGGCGTCAGAAGGCAGCTCAAAGGCCACAGCAGCCCCCCGCTGAGCTGACATTCTCATCGTGCCTTGCCCATTAATTCTGTCATTGTTGCTGCCCCGGCCTCCTGGAGTCCTATCAAAGACTCAATAACCACTGCTTAACCAAAGTCCATTGCCAATTCCCCCAATCCCTCTCTTCCCTCTCACTCTCTCTCCGCTATAAACCATCTGACAGCATGCTGGTGCGCATAGCAACTGCCTTTCAATTCAACAAGACTGGGTTGAAAAGGCCATTATTAGCCTGTAATTGTGGGAGTCAAACCCAATTAAGCAAATTTGTATGGGGGCAGATGCCCACCCCCACCCCTCCACACTTCGTTTACCCTTTTCTCTTGCTTGCTGTCACTTCAGTTAGGCTGATCTCTGATGTGGGCTGAACATGGAGCGACTCGGACCGCCTGCTGAGATGGACATGTTGCTTATTGAGTTCTTGCTGGTCAATTGCTTCCTCCAAGTGAGCAAAAAGAAAAAGAGAAAACTGCTACCTCATCTGCTGAGGCCATGGGAAGAAAAATGAAAAAAGAGGTGAGCAAAAGCCATTCAATTTACAGGGAGAGCAGTGAGAAAAGAGGGGCTTAGGCCTGTTCGGTTGCTCCAGCGGGGATCCACACAGGAGTGAGGGACTCTGACTCCAAGAGCAAATGCTCCCCCTCAGGCAGCATGCCACCCCCCAAGTCTGACACTTCCTGTCTTTGGGGGGGGGTGGCTCTGAAATTAGGACAGTAAAACCAAGGCATGTTCACGCTTCCATGTATAAATCTGAAAATGCATCTGATTCTCTAATTGTCTTTCTGACCCACTAAGCATGCGTATCAAATGAAATTGTAGCATTTGGATTAATTCGTAAATCTGATCAGGTTATATTGAAGTAGTGAGGTAATCAGACTGAATATTACTTACAGTCATATCGTAATTTTTTTACCTTCTTTAAATTCACAACTTTAAGTCACAAATACAGGTTATGGGCTACAATTCATTGGTCTGGGTATAGTATATAGCTACAGTACAGCTATAGCAAATCTCACTTAAATGTATACAATTATTTATAAACATTGAAAAATTAAATTTTTTTTAGTGTTTTACTGGTTAATGTTTTGAATTTCTCTACCTGACATAGTTATCTTAACTTCATGTCAGAAGGATTCCCTTTTTGTGATGTGTCAAATTCAACACTTCTGTAAAACTAAAATATTGTAAAATATCCTTGCACTATTATTCTCTGTGTTTGGGTTTGTCATTGCTTTACTTAGAAAAACAGCAGAAGTCATCTACTTTATATATTTCATGGGATCCGGATCAGTGTTTTGTTTTCATTCTTTACTGATGTCAAAATGCTAATATTTGTTACAAACATCTTCATAAAAGACTGAAAATAAAGTTATCTTCCCAGTCATACCTGAAGATTTTTTTTTTTTAAATTTTACTTCAGGCATTATTTAGCAGAAGATGTTTGTCTCATTTTGAGTCGAACCGGCATCACACATCTTTTTTATACCCAAAAGATTTGGACTCTCTTAGGGCACGGGCAAAAAAAAAAAAAAAAAAAAAGTGTTCACTTCCTGTACACATCCGTTCTATGTGAGCAATGGGGCAAATAAACTTTTACATCATTAACATTATTTCTTCCAATGCACTGCCCTCATTTAGCACTGGCATTTACATAGCTATGTGTGACTGTTCATCTTAGACATGGGATATGTGACTGGCTGAAAAGTGAGGGGTGGGTAACTGGTGGTAATACCACTGTCATGAGAAGTGACATTTGCCCTTTTTTACACCGTGCCACAATAAAACCCCTTCATTATGCCAGCCTTGTTTACACAGAAAAAAAAATGGTATGATGCTGTCCTAGTGTGTGATTTTACAGAACATGTTGGCAATCTAGAAGCAGAAGAGGCACAACATGTAACACAGCAGTGTCAGTGTTTAGAGTCATGTATCAAACATTCATTTATTCATCAGCTGTAACTGCTTTCCCTTTACAGGGGTGCAGGAGGCTGGAGCCTGTCCAGGCTAATCAGCTGATCAGTCTGCCAAAAAGAGAAGCTACTATGTTGTTATGCTACTAGCATGCTGGTCCTTCATGTGATCATTTGTCTGCATGGACGGATTAAAAATTATGGTAATCAACCAGGTTACGAGGTGTATCATTCACTTTTGTTTTAAATTGTGAAACATAGAGCTGTTGTGTTCATTCTGTAGCATTTAGACTAGTACATAGCATGACTCAGCATGTCGGTCCTACAGTCATTGTTTGCATTCGCAGATGACAAAAAGTATTTCTAACCGGTGCACAATGCCAAACTGAGTGAATACAACTCAACTTATGGTACATTCCACTGTTATTCATACTGCGAGACTGACTGGCAGCTTAGGTTATTGGTGGTATATATATATATATATATATATATATATATATATATATATATATATATATATATATATAATATATATATATATATATATATATATATATATATATATATATATATAAACTGATGTATACAGTAAAATCCTATGATTACTAATTTCATAACATCCTTTATTTACTTGTTACTACTCTAATGATTATAGAATGGCCACATGGCAAAAACAAAGGTTTTTAATCTGGTGTGCAGGGTGGCAGTTACTGCAACCACGTCAGTCTGTTCTGGACTAATATGGAGGCTGTGAACAAGCCGGACAATGTCATTGTTCACCCCTGTGGGTATCGCATGAATAAGAGCACTCATCTAGTTCATTTAAATGTGTGTGATCTCACACCTTTTTCACTCCCACCTTTGTTGCCTTCAGAAAGGACAGGCCATATCGGGTCAGTGGACACACACACCCATTAACAGACTGTGTATGTGCTTGTGTGTGGTGGATGCAGGAGGGGGGCTTGGGCTGGTTTTGAGTTCCACCCCTGTTGAGGGTAGGCACACTGGATTTCTTTCTTTCTTTTTTTTAACCAGGTTATACAAAGCCCAGACCAGAACCCTGGAGGTGAATGGACTCATGTGGTTCTGAATAATCCTGGCTTCCTCTACATCCCAAATGCACACCAACTCGACTAACCTTCCTACTTTCATGGGATCCTTCTCCTCTTTTTTTTCTGTACCTCACTAATGTTTGAATGCTAATGTTTGTTACAAACATTCATTTAAGACTGAAGTTTGAGTCATAGCTGAGGATTTAATCCTTGGGTTTTCATTTCACTTCAAGCATTATTTGAGCAGAAAGAACACTTATTTTGGGTTGTGTGCAAGTGTGAGTTTAGATTTTTTGCTTATATTCCTTTGTTGAAGAAAAGTACATGGTGCATGTCACATCTCTGTATATCATTATATACAAATAGTCTAATTGTTATTATTGAGCTTTTCTATTTTAATTTTTCTGTATCATTGCATTTTTTTGTATTTCTATGAAATATAATTTTTAGTATTGTATCATCCTAGTGTGTATTTAAAGTGTGTAGTACTGCACATATGCATGCTTTTTTTTCTCACATCATGGCTGCAGAATTGCATATGTATTTTTTATTTATCTGTAACTATCATATACATATAATTATGTAGTATGTAGTATTCACTATGATCATGTAAATGTTGTATATTGTTTATATTGCTTTTATCTTAACAATAAACGACTGTATATTAGCAGATCTGTACATGCATACATTTCTGAATACATTCACCCCAGCGTTTGAATGCAAATAAACATTTTGTGGACCACAATATCATATCTAACTCAATATCTGTTTGATGTAATGCTCCATGATTCATATAAATAAATGACCACTGCATATCATGTTTACACTGCAAAGCTCATTCACAGAAGCCTGACCTCTGCTCTTCAGACATATTAATTACTGTTCACAGTAATTCTCAGCCTGCTTTCCATGTGTAAATAGCCAATTAATACCCGCAGATGTCTTGGTTCACTCCCATGGTTGCCATCTCTGTCAATCAGGGCATAATGGCAACTAGGGAGCAAATGCAGCACTTGGAGGGACAAGTGACAAGGCCATAAGTCAGTAATTAAGCAGCTCATAAGGCAATCTCATTAATTATCCCCTTCACTGGTTGTTACATTCTCTGGATGTCCTGATTACATGCTTATTGACTCTGAATCCTATAACAAAATATTTCTTGCTCCACTTCCTAATGGAGTCTAAAAGAGGAGTCATTTACAAATGGCTTTATTAGGCAGAGTGCCCACATAGACCTTTAAAATGTTACTTGAAAATCCAATTTCACCTGTCGTTCGCAAGAGGCTTTCATGCACTTAAGCAGAGGTCATACAAACAGCAATGTAATTAGCAGTCTTCCTTTTACAGAGTCTGCTGATTTGAAAAGCGTTACACACCTTTTTTTGCTCGATTCAGCATTATTCATTTGTTTTCAGGGGGAAATTGCCAGACTTATGAAATATAAATCACCATTCTGGGTAGCCACTGCATAAGGCTCCTTATGGAGCAGATTTGTTAGACATACATGGGGAGGGTTCAAAAGCTTTGTGTCATGTGTTAATCATCTGTAAGAGAGGGCAGACTAATGATTTCCTTTGCTGGGAAGAATTAAGGGACTCAAGCAACACTGTGAAAGTACTTAGCTTTTTCAGGTTCAAAAAGCTTGATTTGCAAGTCCCCATGAAGATCACTTTAAGCTTGAAAGCATCAGCAAAGAGAAAAGAGCCAACATTGCAATCATTGAAACAAAAGTTGTAGGTAAATATGAATATCTATATATTTATGTACAAAAAAAATCTGGAGTTCAGTACTAGAACCTGACCAAAGCAATCCAGAACTGAGCAAATACAAACTATTAGCAAATTCCTTGTACAATGAAAGAACCTCTCAAATTCTGAAATTTGCCAAACCTACTCCAAGCCCATCCCAGCTCACGTTGAGCCTCTCAGTTTGACTCTAAATGCAGATAACGAAGAAATGGAAAAAATGGAGGCCAAATTGACCCTTTCACAGCGTGTAAAGTCAGTTTGTATGGGTACCTGGCGTGACTGTCCCCCTCCCATCAATAAAATAATTTAAGAACATATTATACTCCTTTAAAAGGGCCCATTTGTCAGGCCAGGTGACTCTTAAAAGACCCTGCGGATTAGAGACACCCTGCATCAGGTACTTTTAATTCAGCCACAATCGATTTGACTTTGGCCGCTGTTGTGTTGAGAGTGAATATTAAAAAAGGGTATTTCAGTTAAAATGTCTCTTGTGCATAACGTCAATAAAAATGGATGGGGGGCAGACAGAGTTGGAGATCGTGCACTATGTGCTGCAGTTCCAGTAATTTGGCAGAATCTGCACTAGAGACTGCTCTAAATAGACAAATTAATTACAACAATAATAGTAACAATAACAGTACTACTACTACTACTACTCCTACTACAACTACTACTACTACTACTAATAATAATAATAATAATAATAAACATAATAAAGTGACATAATAATATCAATGTCTTACAATTAACATACTGGTGCATGGTACATTGAAAAACCCATAACCTTCTCCACCAGTTTATCTTTCTCTCTCTCTTCATCAACATAGAATATTTAAAATGTGCATCAAGACAACTTCCTACTTTGATACTGCGCCAAAGCATTATTTTACATCCATCAATCCATTAGCTATACCCATTCATCCTTTAGAGGGTCTTGTTAAAGAACTATATGGGAAAATAATCACTGTATTTATTGGTGGATTATTTCAGCCACTAAATGATCATAGGCACTATAAATTGTTGCTACTGTATTTAGTGAAACCAGTCCAATCTCTGAACCTTTCACTACCTACAGGTAAATAGATTTCCTATATTAAATAATAGTAAATATAATACATAATCAGAACTTCGTTGTAAACATGGGTCTATGTTTATATTGTCAAAAATAATGTACAACAATTACACATAAAGTTATCCCCTGCATATAATCCATGAGAATCAAATCTATAATAACAGATTATACATAAATATATGCGTGCATATGCATGATGAAACCTTCTTGGGTGATCTGACTGAGGATGACAGAGATGGAGACAGAGAACAAATTTGCATTATAATAACCATAGTTAGTAAATGGCTTTAATAGTTAGCCTAATTAAATGTCAGTTAAATTTATTTCACTTTAAACAAACAATTAAATGCTTTCTGAACCATTTTTTAAGCAATTGTTTTCTGTAAAGTTGCAACTAATCTTAATAACAATTAGTGACTCGAGACTGTGTATTTCATCTATAAACATTATTTGGATGGCCATTATAATGAAACGACTGATGTTTCAAAACCTTTAAAATGACAAAAAGCAAGTAATCAACTGACGCTGCACAACAAATTACAAGAGACAGAATAACTCCAATAAGGAGGTTATGTTTGAACCTGTGTCCATTTGTTAGTTGGTTTGTCAGCAGGATTTCACAAAAACTTCTGAACGGATTTCCATAAAGCTTGGTTGGAGGATCAGTCATGGCCCAGACTGGACCTCATTAACTATTGGTTTGGTTGTGGATGAAGGGACATATAACAGGATTTTATTTTTTTCTCACTTACTTTAATGTTGCAATTTAGGGCTGACACTTATATATTTGTTTATTTCTCAGGGAGTGATGCATAGATTTGATGGAAAAAAAATCTGGTATATTTAGTCAAGTCAAGTCTGTTTTATGTGTAAAGTATTAATTCACAACAAATGTTATATCCTCACAATTGGTGCAGGCCAAGACTAAACTCTTTATTTGGTGGGTGGTATCCATGAGTGGATATAAACAAAAGGGTTTGCAATTTGAATCAATATTCATGGGAAAGATCATTTTTACATCACATTTTTTTTTTCATTTAAATTGTTTCATTAAAATCATGATGATGTGACAATTGTTGGGGTCTGAACAAAAATCTTACCTTAATCAAAGCTTCTGAAAATTTTATATTGTACTAGACTATATTATGATTTTGCTGATATTCCAATTCATCATGCAGCCCTAGACTACACATCAGTAAAGCTTTTTCTGCATTGTTTAATGTCAACAGAATTGTAAAAACACTGCTGTAATGCTGTTGAATAATGAAGAAAGCATAGGTCCAGCATTCAAATATGCACTGTGGATTATTTGCATTTGAAACAAAAGGAGGAGACAAACTAAGCAAGTTGGAAAAATGATGATTATTCACCACATTTAAACTTACACAAAATCAGAAAAAGACTAAAAAGAGGAAGGACTGACTGATCTGTTGAAAAATTTGCAAGGCAGCTCTAACACTCTGCTGTTAAGTGCTCCAGCCAAACAGGAATCAGCATAGCTGATGCATAGCTATGATTCTAACCTCTCAATTTATCCCCCATACAAAGTTCTGTTAGTTTTGCTTTAACTGATGATATGTTCAAAAAGAGTTATTACGACATCTCTGCGTGCAAAGTAGTTTATCCCTGACATTCCTGAGCCATAAAATATATGGCTCTGAAATACTATGGGCAAATGACAATGTCTTATATGTTGGTTTACTTTCATATTATCCTTGCAAATGCACTTCAAATAATATCTGTCATGTTCCAGACATTTTGGCACAAAACAGCGTGGTTTTGCATGCAATTTGAAGCACATTTGTCATCTATACTCCTGCTTATCTGCCTTGGACTTCATGTTTTCTCTATCTGTTTTTCAGAGAGTGGAGGTACGCGTCCACAGAGCGAAGCAGTGATTTGGCATGTTAGTGAGTGTGTTGAGGCTAATCAGACAGAGGGGCCACTGTAATGGACAGAATCTGGGCAGAATCACAGCTAGACCTGCCGCTGTAGGGAGCGGGTAATACAACTAATTTCTCCACTATCCCAGCGACCGCATAAACGGAAATGGGGTCAACAAAGGTGCAGGCGGCATCAAATGAACAGCTGTTGCCTTTCTCATTGTAGAGCTGCCAAAGAGGAGAATCTCAGCAAAGCCCAGCCCACACCCCCCACCTGCTCTTTGTGTAAATGCAGAAGAATGTATGTATAAATTAAGGGCAGGACCTGCCATATTACTTTTGTTCTTCTTTTCTGAAGTCTGTCTATCAGTGGTGGCATACTGTGGGAACACATAGTGCTGCTGTGTGATGAAATGTGCATAGGGTTACTCACAGATTCCCTTATTGGCTGAGGTTTGTGCATTGGTTGTTTTGGAGAAACAATTGGCTATTATAAAGACACCTATTGTAGACATTGCAAAGGCTGGAAGGAGCTGTATGAAGTGTGGGTCTTTGTGTATATATTAATGCAGATATTATGGTCCACTTTCTGTGAGCTCTGAGAGTTTGTTGTGCAATTTTTCTGTGATTGGACTAGTCTAATTCTAAAGACAAAGAAGAGATGTGTGACACTTGATATCATATCATATCATATCATATCATATCATATCATATCATATCATATCATATCATATCATATCATTTCATATCATATAGTACTGTGCCCTCACAGAATTTTTGTAGTTTTAAAGACAAAGTAAGGTAGTGAGCAGGGATGTCCGGTTTCGATCACGTGATCGGAAATCAGGGCCAGTCACATGGTTTCAGACTTGATCGGATGTTACATCCCAATCAGGGATCATATATGTATATATATATGTATGTATGTATATATGTATGTGTATATAATATATTATATTATATTATATATATATATATATATATATATATATATATATATATATATATATATATATATATATATATATATAACTAATTTATTAATATATTACTAATTTCATAACATCCTTTATTTACTTATTACTACTCTGATGATTATAGAATGGCCACATGGCAAAAACAAAGGTTTTTAATCTGGTGTGCAGGGTGGCAGTTACTGCAGCCACGTCAGTCTGTTCTGGACTAATATGGAGGCCGTGAACAAGCCTGACAATGTCATTGTTCAACCCTGTGGGTATCGCATATATATATATATATATATATATATATATATATATATATATATATATATATATATATATATATATATATATTTTGTTCTTAGGGCTGGGCAGGTCTTGACCTGCGAGGTCTCTGTTGTTTTTCGAATGATTACGAGGGCCTGAGCAGGTCTCGACCTGCGAGGTCCCTATTGTTTTTCTAAGGAGCATTTATTTAGATGGCCAAGCCCGAGGGGCAGAGGGAACGCGTATGCAACCCTATCGTCATTGTAAAAATTTGTAGTTTTATTTCTAACTCCTCTTTGGGGTTTTGTCCCATCTGCATGAAACTTGGCACAAATACCCTTCAACTGGACCTGATCTAAAGTTATTGAAAGAATTTTGCTTGGTCAAAAAATGCGAAAATTATTAACAAACAAATTTCTGTAGCTAGCTATAAAAATATAAACTCTTTGATATCTCAGTCAAACTAAATGCTATTAACACCAAATTTGAGATCCTTGGTTGCCATGACACTGGGAGGGGATGAGCCAAATTTGGCGAATTTTGGCCACTAGAAGGTGCTAAAAATATGGGAAGTTTTTATCTCTTGAACGGCTACACCGATTTTTACTAAATTTGGTCGGTATGATGTAGGGCCAATCCTGAGGCCATATCTTGATGGTGGTCATAACTGGTCAATGTGAGCGTGGCTTATTACAAGATAAACAAATAACATTAATTTCAGCCAAACTCCTGTTTTTATCTTTAATTTCCACATTTTAACTACATCCATTTGTTCCCTTAGTAGAGCTGGGTTTTCTGACATAGGACATGTCCACTTCTGCTGCACATTTTGTTCGCTAAATCGCCACATGTGCAAAACCTCCTTTTTTGACCTCCTCCTACAATTTAAGTGCCATCTGCCTGAAACTTTGCACATAGAATCCTCCAGATGTGTCTGATGAAAAGTTGTCAAAAGAATTTTGGCACTCCAAAAAAATCTGCTGGTTATAACCAAACAATCTTTTTTGCTAGCTAAAAAGCACATATTGTTTCATATTTCGGTCAAACTAAATGCTTTCAACATCAAACTTAAGTCAATTGTTCCTCATCTAGAGGCTCTGTGCCAAATTTGGTGCAAATTGGCCTATAGGTGGCACATACCGGATGTAAATGCATTTTTGCCTTTAATGTAGACCTTTTAAAGAACACATTCATAAACATCATATTTATGTATTTCACGAATAGAGCTAGGTTTTCTGACATAGGCCCCACCCACTTCTGCTGCACTTTTCCTTTCTTAAGTCACCACACACTAATCAACATAAATGGATTTTTCCTTGTCACTCTCATTTTTTGTTGCAATAATAGAAATGAAACAGTACTGATGTGGGGTCACTCCAGAGACCAGTCATATAGTTAAGTAACGAGTGGTCAAAGTGGGCATGATTTAGTACAACAAATCCAAATTCAGGACAGCTGACGAAGGGCTTACTGATCCACCACTAGGTGGTGCTCTGGCGGCCATATAATTCAATATCTGGCACCCACACCATAACACTTATTGGCCCTCATTTATCAAACAAACGTACAGCAGAAAACCGTGCGTACGACCATTTCCATGCAAGCTTTGGCATTTATCAATTTGGACGTGAGCGGAAGCTACGATCAGATCTCACGTCAGGTCTGAGCACGGATTTGCGGTGCAACACAGAAAAATCTTGCTGAGTCTGAAAGTAATTATTAAACCAACCTCAGCTGTCATTAAGCATAAGCAGTCACATATTTAGAACAGATCAAAATGGATTCTTAAAACAAATTAAAAAAAATAAAATAATATAATAAAAAAGCCCACGTTTTTACTGATGCCACTTTTTTGTAAAATAAAATATGATAGGCTAAACAGCCTAACATGACAATGTTATGTTATGTTATATGTTATTACTCAGTGTGCAATATTATTTTCGCCTGTACAGTTTTGCACAACATTGCATTAGTGAACGGAGTGCCTGTGATGTGCTGGCACTGCCGGGATGCAGATCTCCATCTCTGAAACTTTATCTTCTTGCCAGTATTTCTTGTCTCCACGGTTGACCTCAGTGGGCGAGGCCTCCAAACCAGGAATATTTAGGGGTGTAACATGTTAATGATGATCAAATTCAGCTGCCGCATTTATCATGACCCGATCATTCGTACACTGGAATTGGTCAGATACGAATGTTTCATAAATCACACTTGGGTCCTGTCGTAAGACCAATTCTGCACTTAGATCTGCACCCGTTTTCAGGTAAGATTGATAAATGAGGGCCATTTTGTGGGAGTTATGGGCCAGAAACGCTACAGGTGCTATGATATAGCACCTCTATGAATTTCATTTCCATATGTCACACATTGTTAAAGCTTATATCCACATGTTCCCTGAATTCAGTTGAATTGTGTGGTGTATGCCCCACCCACTTTTGCGGTAACTTTCCATTTTCAAAATCGCGACTAGGCCATTTGACCGATTTGACAAAAAGTTATTCAAAGAATTTTGATAAACCAAAAGATGCCCAAAATATAAAACAAGAAATTCCTGCACATTGTGTTTAATTTGGTGCAAATCGGCCAATAAGTGGCGTTCTGGTGGCAGTTTAATTAGTGTCAATGGAATTAAATGTGGAAATCTTCAAATCTTCTTCAAAACTCATTGACTTTCTGTCACATCGCGGTGAGGTTGTCTTGTCTTGGGATCTGTCTTGTGAATTTCATGTTTTATTTTGAAAGTAACTCTCCTTTCGTTTCAGGTCACTTGCCCTTCCTCTTGTGTCCCTGGTCTGATGTCATCCCTAATTCGTGATTGTTTTCACCTGTGTTCCCTTCCCCCATGTGTATAAAGTCTTTGTCTTCCCCTGTCTGCGTCGCCAAAGTATTTCGTCTTCCATGTTGTGTACCGAAGCCCTGATCCACAGTATTGTTCCTAGTCCTGATAAGTATTGTTCTTGTTTTATTTATCTGAATTTTGTCCTCTTGAGACGAGTGATTTTGAGTTTGTATTTTTCTGGTTAGGTTTTGTGTTTTACATTTTGAGATTCAATAGCTTTTCCCTTCTCCTCCTTGTGAGCGATTTTTTTTTTTGTTTTTTTTGTTTGTTTTTTTTTTGTTTAGTTTGATAAGAAAGAGTAGATATTTTTCATAGCCTTGTGCTTCCTCTTTGGAGTGATTTTCTTTTGTAATTTTGATACTCTACTACATTTCGAGAATAGAGTAGGTTTTCCTCCTGCGGGAGCATTTTGAGTTTTTCTGTGTTTCATGTTGTTTGTCTTGTACGTCTTCCAGATTTTTCATAGCCATTCTGTTATCATTCTTTCTGAAGAGTTGCAAAAACAGATTAATAAAACTTGACATTACTTCTGCCAATACTGCATCTGAGTCCTCTTTCCTTTCCAACCTCTCCTTGTCCCTCATGCTTTGAGCTAGAGACACAATTCCAACTTTAAAAGAGTCAGAGGACTTTGAACTATTGGGCATGTATTCAGCTTCTTAAAATCTTTTACGATTTTGAAATCATCACAGTTTTAATTGACTTTTAGCTTCTGATTTTATAATGGGTGTGTATTGCGTGAGCTAGAGTGCGTGACATCATCACTAGAGTAAAGAGCAGCTAGAAAAACTGGAGAAAAAATTCTCTTCAGCTTGATTTGGATCCACATCTTTTACTTTACTTAGACAATATATACATAGAAATGTAGGAAATCTTATTGGCTTTCAGCTGATCGTCTTAATTCAGATGTAGGAATTACAGTTTCGGCTGTTGAAGCCCCAGAGCAATAAGCACTCCAGCAATTCCCCAATAAGCCGCAATGTTAATTTTGAGCCTAAATTTTAGAGAGCAGACAGTACCTGTTTTGTCACTCGCTCTGGCGTCCTCATTTTTCAGCCTTCTTACTTTTCAGCTTTTTAAATATTCATCTTCCTTGTCACCTTCTGCAGCTTTTATCATGCAGCAGGTGACATCTCACATGCCATTAGTTAATCAGTTCTTCTCTGACCTGGCTGGATTTTTTTTTTTTTTTTTCTCGTAAGAGAACCAGTGTACTTGATAAAGTGGTGGCACACAGACTCCCAAGAGCAAGCACAGTAAGATGGAATTTCCATATCCATGCCGTAAACTCTGTGTTTGAGCACAAAGCTGACATCATCCAGTGTTTTGAAACCATCAGGGAAGTTTGAGCCTACTACTCTGCGGGAAGCTGGAGGGTTTGTGACACTACTGGACAATGATACTTTCAGCTTCTGCCTTAAATTAATTCATTGCATTATGCCTTGTGTGGACATTTTCTTCAGCCAGCTCCAGAAGCGGACCATCGACTCAGTCTTTGTCCGGGGAATCATGCAGCAGTTCATGCAGCTTTTCTGACCTCAGCATACATTGTTTAATACCAGCGGGAGCGGGCCATGAAATTATAAAGGAACAGCATCCTCATCGGCAGTGTTGTATAGTAACGAAGTAAAAATACTTCGTTACTATACTTAAGTAGTATTTTTTTATATTTGTACTTTACTACTTCTATTTCTGACGACTTTTACTTTTACTTCACTACATTTTCCGAAAAAAATCAATACTTTTACTCCATTACATTTACCTGAGCATCCGCGTTACTCGTTACAAAATAAGAAGGAACGTGATAGCCAATGGACAATCTTCGTATTATTGTAGTGGGACTAGTAGCCAATGATGTTGGAGATACAGACCGCAAGACGTTATCATTGGTTTACCCCGTTGTGCGGCGGATGAAATCAGCGGCCAGCGGGTACATTTCAAATTAATGGTCGCATTATCATGTCAGTAGTCTCAGACAAGTCGGGTCTCTAATGTTATTTGAAGAGAAGGAGGAAGACAGAGAAGCCTAAAATGTGGAGGTGACTGAATCGGCGACTGAATCGGCGACTGAACCTGAACCTGCTGCTGAAACAACCAGCATAGACGACAACGACGACGACGATGACGATGAACACCCGTGGCCATACCTGCGGGGAATGTTTAGCTACATCGGAGTGAAAGATTCCTCCTACCGGATGAAATGTCTGCTGTGCCTTCCTAAAAACAGTGAGATATTGGCTTACAAAAACTCTCCATCCAATCTTAGGAAACACGTTGAGGTAAGTTATAAAAGACTAATCCTGTGAACTGCAACATTCATTTTTATTAGTTAACGTTAACTGACTGTATTTTTCATAGTGTTAGTTAGCTAACGCTAACGGCTACTAGCTTAGCTACGTTAGTAGTAGTAACGTTAGGAACGTTATCCAGTTCAAGGTAACTTAATGTTAGTTATGTATGGATTGGAAGGGAGATTTAATGATTTAGCCATGTATGTTAATCAACTGTAAAAATATAACGCTGGAGTTAGACATATTTATCAGTGATGATCGTTCCAAGTGGTCACATTTTTTTGTTGACTTTCTTCTCATTCATTCATTCATTCATTCATTCATTCATTCATTTATTAAGCGTCAGTGCAATAAACAGTGACACAACACTGACACTGTCAATAGACTTTAATGGTGAAGCAAAGAGTGTGTTGTTCCACGCGGTGAAACTATACAGTCGAGGATTACGTTTTTGTTTGTTTGTTTGCTTGTTTTTTTTGTTTTTTTCTTACTGCCCCTCTGATAAAAAGGCAGTGAGATCCTCGCTCTCTCAATGTGTTTCTCTCACTGCTCCAGAGAAAACATCCAAACCAACTTAAAAAATATGAAGAGCTGACATCAGCTAAAAGAAAGAGGCCTGTAACTGAGACTCCCTCCACCAGCACCAACAGGCAGATGACCACATTTCTGACCACAACCTGTTCTGCTGTGTCCCAAAGGTAAGCTTTATCTTGTTTATTAGCAGTACTCCCTCTGTCACTGTTGCTGTAGCAAAAAAAAAAAAAAAAAGAAAAAATCCCTGGTTTTCTTATCTTCTCTCATCTTAGGTCACTTGATAAAGCTGTCTTGAAGTATGTGGTCCATGGACTCCAGCCCCTCTCTCTGGTTGAACAAGAACCATTTATAGAGTTTGTGAAGGATCTGCTGCCTAATGCCAGAGCAAAAATTATGACAAGAGTCACGCTGGGCTCCAGGATGGACGAGGCCGCCAAGGAGATGAAGACAGCGGTGACTGAGGCCATGAGGGGAGTTGAGTATATCGCCACCACCACTGACTGCTGGTCTGTCCGAAGACGAAGCGTCATTGGTGTTACTGCCCACTGGATCGACGCAGACACTCTCAAAAGATGCTCGGTAGCCCTAGCCTGCAAACAGCTGAGAGGCTCGCACACTTTCGAGTTGTTGGCAAATGCCAAGTTTGGGATTAGAGGAAAGATCGTCAGAACAACAACAGACAACGGCTCTAATTTTGTCAAAGCTTTCCAGGTTTTTGGTGAAGATAACAGTGCAGTGGAAGCAGTTAGTGATGGTGATCGATCTCAACCAAGAGAGGCTGAAGAGGATGAAGAGGAGAGTGAAGAAGTGGTGTTTGTGGATGTGTCAGGACTTCTGAGCGAAGATGATGGTTTGGAGTTCGAGCTGCCAAAGCACCAGCGCTGCGCTTGTCACCTAATCAACCTCATCGCTACAGTTGATGCTGCAAAAGCAATGTCCAACGAGCCATACAAGAAAATGCACCGTTCAACATTTGGCAAGTGCAGTGCCCTCTGGAACAAATCTTGCCGGTCGACACTTGCAGCTGAAACTGTTTGAGATGTGTGCTCCCTCCAGCTGCTCAGCCCAAATGTTACCAGGTGGAATTCCTTCTTTCTGGCAGTGGAGAGACTACTAAGGATCATCAAAGACAAGGGAGAGGGGGCCATCAGAGTAATCTGCACAGAGTTCAAAGTTCCAATGTAAGTAATAATGTACAGTATCATTGTTTTCATGATAGGCTTTATGCACAGCTCCACTACTTCCTGAACTTAAGCCAGTTTTTATATTTCCTGTCATACATTATTGGACAAACTGAATAATCCAGGTGTGTCTGACTATTTTTGTGAGGTCAGACACACCTGGATTAATCAGTTTGTCCATAAAGCCTATTTTAAATTGAAAATGTGAAATTTTCTGTCTGTTCTGCAAATATTAACTATATCGCAGTTGTATTCCTACTTCCACTTACCATTTTAGTTATTTACTCATCCTGTTATTCTTTTCTGCATCAGATTATGAAGTGTTATTGAATGGTGATGTTTTTGTTTTTTATTACAGGTTCAATCCAGCCGAACTTGCATTTCTTGCAGAGTATAACGCTGTCATGAGCCCAGTTGCCCAGGCCACCAACATCTTGCAGGCAGAAGAAAATGTCCAGATGGGGTGGCTACTACCCACAATCGACCTGTTTACTGCTAAACTTGACCGAGTCAAGTTGACGGTGAAATACTGCAGGCCTTCGGTGGATGCTCTACAGGTAAGACTCGATGGCAGTGTCATTTCACTTACTGTGCCAAAACAGCCAAAGGAATATCACAAAAAACAAGAGCTTGTTTAATTGCGCTCCTTAGTAGGAGAAAGCTTACATGGTAATGCAATTGTTTCTGATTTCTGATACAGGCGGGATTGAAGACTCGTTTTGGCCACATGACACAAGACCCGGAGTTAATTGCAGCCGTGATTCTTCTCCCAAAATTCAGAACTTCCTGGACGAAGGATGATGCCACCATCAGAATGGGTAAGGCAACATCCAAATAACATCCAAAAATAACAGTGTATGGCGTGTATGACTTGTAATACTGGCAATTCAATGATCAGTTATAGTTGCATTAATAATGCGTGATTTATATTCCTTAAAATAAAATTGATTGTGTTTTATTTCGGCATGAACAATTGCAGTGTGTATTCTATGTCAAACATAGAATACACACTGCAACATAGTTGTCATAACCGAAACCAAACTATTTTGTACAAAACTATGATAACATGTTAGAAATTATTTATATTTCATTTATCATTTATCATTCATATTTTCATCCTCAACACATTTCAGGAGGCGACTACATCAGAGAACACCTTGAAGCACCTCCCCTGCAGTCTGATGGTGGCAACCCAAGCTCTTCTGATGAGGAAGACTTCTTTTCCTCACTGCAGTCACCTCACACAGACAGCTCCAAAGAACTGGAGGGATATTTGGCCTTCTCATCAGATAGAATGGAATCAGTGAAGTCCTTCCCAGCCTTGTGCAAGCTGTCTCTGAAGCTAAACACACCTTTACCTGCCTCAGCAGCATGTGAAAGGCTGTTTAGCACTGCTGGTCTGGTCTTCAGCCCAAGAAGAGTGAGACTGAGTTCTCGCCATTTTGAGAACCAACTTCTTTTGAGGTTGAACAAAAAGTTTCTCAGGGTTCAGTAATGACTGGATGGACAGTTCAAGTGCTGTCACACTGAAGTCATGTTAAAGTTCAACCAATCAAGTTTTTGTTTGTTTGCATCACCTTCGCGCACCAAGAGTTCATTAGGAATTATTTTATATTGAATGCACGTGGGTATGAATGTTGGTAGGCATGCATGCATGCGGGTCTGTAAGGATATGTTTGTGTATTTTTGTATATGGTTGGGTTTATGTAAGGAGGCGTTGAAGCTCCTTTATTCTGAGTGTTTAAGTGTCTTGTGACACTTTGCAAATTAAACAAAACTTAAAAACTAAATTAAACAGGAATAAAGAAAATGTTACAACTCAAATTTCTGATTGCATTCTATTAACACCACTTTTTACTTTTGATACTTATGTACAGTAAATACTAGCTACTTTTTTACTTTTACTCAAGTAATATTCTAGCAGGCAACTTTCACTTTTACTTGAGTAATTTTCCAGTAAGGTACTTTTACTTTTACTCAAGTATGGCTTTTGGGTACTTTATACAACACTGCTCATCGGAAGGTAGCTGACGGTAGCCTGCCCTGATGCGTGTGGATTGCGGGGGCCCGTTCATCGCTACTTGCAGCTTAAATTATTCTCATTAAAAGAAAAAAGGAAACTTTCAATAAATATACCATGAATAAATTATTCTCATTAGTTTTTATCAGACCTAAAATATTTCAAAACAAATAGGAAAAGTAACAGCTTAGTATTTACTACTATCTTCATGTGGTGGTCAGACCGACTCAACTCCACACAGAAACAATGCATGACATCACTTTGCTGTAGTGACACTATTGGTTGAATTTTGAGTGTGGACCCAAGCCCAATTTTATTTTATTTTTTTTACGTCAGAGCACAATTTTTATTAGAACGCAGATGCGTGCATAACGTTACTCTGGCAAACCTGTGGATAAAATATTTGTAGTGTGGATAAATGGGACTTAAAACAGTGTTTACAATTTAAAAAAAATATTATGTAGTAAACTGCTGAGAAACTTTATTTCCACCTTTCCCTTCAGTACAAAATCATTAAAGGAAATCTGTCATTGTATCATTGATGCAGACTCCCTGTCGGGGGGCCACAGGGGTTCCGGACTCAGAGTTACGGGGGCACTGGCCCCTGTTGGCCCCCCCTAATAACCTTGATACATTTATCCCATTGAAATGTATTTAAGTGAAGTGTATTTAAATGAATATATTTACTGGAATTGAAACAAATATGCTGAATATGATATGTCATAATTTTTGTATTATAGTTTTGTTTGTTCTATTCTGAACCTGAGGTGTGATTTTTTATTTAAATAAAAACTTTGCCCAAATCCTGTCCTGGTTTTTAACTTATTAATAATTTGAAGGAAAATCACAAAAACACTTAAAGGTCATGAAAATTCATTCAGATTTAGCAATGTGCGATGCATCCACCGTAATTATTAAAAAGTATTGGTATTGACATTGGCGACACTGGCCCTGTTTTTACTTTGTATTGGGTCGATGGCAAAATTTGCAGTATCACCCACCCCTACAGTGCAGCGTCACAGACTCACCTGCTAACACATAGGCCAATGTTGCGATAGCATATGCAGCTGTATCTTAATGCAGCTGTATTTACCAGGAAAATATTAGTTAGGGCTAAGTATCCGACTTGGTATCGGCAAATTAATCTCAAACTGTAAAATACTGTTAGAAATAATGCATTCTGTGTAATATTTTGAGGCATCTTGCCATTTCCTATAAATGTATCATACTGTGAACAGCGTTGCATTCTGGGTGTGATTGTTAGATCAGGCTCCTACTGAACCATAGCATATGTCTGGAGGAGACACGCAAAACATGAAGTCATGAAGCCAAATTTGGACTTTTCAAGGATTACATTGCCCTCTTTTTATGAGCAAACAATACAAGGATCTTAAATAGTTGAATCTGTCTGGCATATCATATTTAAACAAACTGCCACTCAGCAGTAATGTTAACTCAGCTAGCTTGCAGCACTCTCATGCAGTCCCCTTAGCTTGCCATGGTGTGACTACAGGATAATGTTAACATTACAGCACATTAAGGCAAAGTTGATTTATTATTGTTAAACTGTAGTTAACCCAAATAAATAAAATAAGATTCATATCAACTCATTAATTCAAATTTTACTTATGTAAAAGAGCATTTATAGATTACTATCATACTGGATTATTATTATTATTGACATTCCAAGCAGCATGTTATTATCTTAACTGGTCAACTTTGAGTGGAGATGTTTTGGTTAATTCAGCTTACAATATCCCAACGCCTACTGACTGTTAACTGTTTAATATAAGAAACACAAAATGATGTGAAATACAAGTGGCACTTTCATGATCCCAGTTTTTGTGTTCTTGTATTTCCTGTTTTATTTTGAAATTGTGCCCTCATGTGTCATGTCTTGCTTTTCAGTTCCCCTCCTTCCAATGTTTTTCCGTTCCTTTCCCTCAACTGTACTTGTCCTACCTCACTCGAACTGTACATGATCTCCTCTTTAGTGTGTCTGTATATAGTCTTTGTTCTCCCTCATATCTTTGTCAGTTTGTTCCGTGTTTGTCCCCTGTTCCCATCCAAATTGTAACAGGCACCTTCCATCACATCCATTGCTCCATTGACCCAATGACCCAATGAGTCTTGCGCAGCTGAACTTATTTCCACATGTGGTTTTGCCGCAACAACAGCACTGGAGAAAGGAGCACACTGGAATCCCTGTCAGCACTGATTAAGTTAGTTGTGAAGTTAACGTTCCTTTGTGAGAGCTGTCCAGCAGTCTGAAGTGCTTTTCCATATGTTTAGTAACAGAATCTCTTGATGGCATAACATACATACTTGGCCTCGAGGCAGTGAACTAGCACTTTGAATCCCTCGCCCTTTATCGTACTAATATTTCTTCAGCACATCACACAGTGCTAATATTTCTAAGCTGAAGAGCAGCGTCATACCTAATAACTTGCATTTGACTTCTGGAGGAAATGTTTCCAGTCTGAGCTCTTGGTGTGTTTCACTATTTCCATCAGATGGCTCTAGTAAAGTCATTAGCAGATAGCAGCCCCATTCAATGACTTTTCAAGGTGGGAATCTTGAACCGATATTCCACTTCTCTCAGTGTGAAAGCTAGGGGGAATAAGGGGACAGATTGTTCCACCTAGTTGACATATGTGTGAATGTGTATGCCTTCAGTATGGAACAGGGGTGTGATGGATCTGATTACATTCTAAGTGGGCGAACCACAACTGGGGGATTTAAAAATCAGCTGGCAGCAGGAGGCAGGCATAATTTGGTTGAGAAAAATGGTGAGGAAGACTGTGGAGACAACGATGTCCGCAAGCTCATTTCTCTACATGCAGAGAATGAAAGCAACTGGCACTTCTCAGGCACAGCAAAGCATGGCCCATTGCTTTAAAGGCTGGCAAAAAGATGACAAGAGCGCAGCTTCACAAGAGACAGGATGCATGTCATGAGGAAGCATGTCATCAGGTTAACAACCAACAGCAGGGCTGATCAAGGATGTTTAGACTGGTCATACTGTATTTTGACCTGTCCTAGTCTATCTGGGGAACCAACCATTCAGCTAATCTAGTGTCCCTTGTGAGCAACAAGTCTGCTCTTGTGGAGCACTTTCATGAGGCATCTCCAAACTGCAGCGGCAGCAGCATGATCACTGAAGAAGTTAAAGGCCTCAAAACTGACAGCAATAAGGTAGGGGGCCTCTATCATGTCATGTAAAATGTTCTGTTGTTTGTGTTTAACATGGTTTTCTGCTGTGTGCTTTTCTGTGTGTTTGCCATCAGGTAGGTGTCTCGATAATGCTTGTATTCTATTGTTCTCTATCCGCCGCCACTGCTCCCACCATGTGCATCACGCGCTGTTCGTAGAGCACAAAGTGCTGGAGGGGATGAAAACTCATGATAGTCGTAATAACTATAATGTCGATATTATTTCACTATAGAAATATTAAACACTTTTAGGCATGTATATCCCAAAACAAGCAGAACAAAAGCTATATTTAACTGCTCAAAAAAGTAACAATGGTGTCCTCCCCCTCCCAACACACTCAACTTCCCAAGCTTGGGTGGGTGCCCTCCCTATCTCAGTGGTCTGTTGGATTGGACCTGACGAAGTTTGACAGCAGGCTGTCAACTTTTTTGGAAATGGCCCCGAAAAGACAGCAGGAGTCAGGGGCAGATAAAAGAAAGAAGAAGAAGCTGTGAGATGATGCCCGAGAATCGCTTGCAGGTAAGTCCATGTTTAATCATTCTTTAATACAGGAAATGTGCTGGTAATGTTATGGTTAGCCCAGCATACACCTCAAACTAGCTGACATTATTGCTAATGTTAGCAAACTTAGCATAACTTAGGTGCAAGCTAAATTGAGATTTTACAAGTAACTGACGCTAGCTAGCTGTTAGCTGTTAGACACTGAGCAGTAGTTTATGGTTTATTTTGATGTGACAGTGGTCAATACTTTCTCAGGTACAGTCAGCAGTCTTACCATTTATTACTGTGTAGCGTGCGATCGTCTTAGCCAGGCATTTAGCAAAGTTGGTGTCATATGAGAACACATATTTTGGCGTTTGCAATGCACAATAAACCATCTTTAGGATTGTCATTCAGTAGAATTCAGCAGAATGTAGGCTACAGTCTCTCAAACAAATTAGATGAGGTGTCAGATGTGCAGTGAGACCGAAAATGGCTCTCGATAATGTTAAGTCTGAAGAACTCAGAATTTTAGTGTATCTGCTACAGCTAGCTTAGTTACAGCTGAATGTGACAAATTAACTGCCATTTTGATTGCATTTATGTCAGGATGCAAAAGCATGGACGATATCTGCCAGTGAAATAGAAAAATGTTTTGTAGTAGACAAAATGATCTCGTAACCATATTTAAGTTGTATTCAATTAAATGGTAAAATAATGTTTAAGATTCAGAAATGAAGTCTTGTGTAAGGTGTATCATTTTGTCTGCACTTCTCTGGAAAAGAAGCTTCTCAAGATAAGACCTCACTTCCAGTATTGCATCTGCAGAGGGATTCCTTCTTGTTGTGTTTCCAGTTGCTCGTTCTTCAAAGCACCTCCAAACAGCAGATGCTTGTGGCTCCTCTTGTTCATCCTCTGTTGTGTCTTCTCCCTCTTGGCCCCCTGGCAGTGGAGTTGGCTGGCCGTATCTTGCTGCTGCTGCAGATATTCTCTGAAGATCTCTGTTGTCATTAAAGGCCAGCTTTTTGAATATCGTGGGTCAAACATGCTGGTTTCTGAGAGAATACTTGTATTCAATTTTGTGGAACTTTCTGTCCATGGATGAACAGAAAGCAGCCACTAACTCTGTCACCTTCCCTGCGGTTACTCTGGTCTGGTGCTCAGCTGTCACTCTCTGCAGACCCTTGCACAGGATCAGCATTTTGGAGGCTGTATCATAGCTGTATCATGTGCTTTGTTTTATTTAGCAGTATATATTATTAGTTACATCTGATCTAGATTTAGAACTGATCTAATCTGATTTTAATACCAATAATACAACGACAATAACTAATAAAAATTATAATTATTGAATAATTACAATAATAATAATAATAATGTGATAATATTTGTACACTGTACCTGTCTGCACTGATCTCCACTTTGACCTGCTCAAATGGCTCCATAACAGTGCATGCCTCCTGCAGTACCTCCCATTCCTCTTGGCTCCTGTAGAAGAATTCCACCATCGCCTTCACTTTGTCCACAGTCGGCTACATCACCTTCAGAGCATCTCTTACTATCAGGTTAATTGCGTGTGGAAGACATGATGGGTACATTTCAGGATTTTAATTGCTTTTATTATGTTGACTGCATTGTCACTAACACAGCAAACCACTTTGTTTTCCACGTCCCACTCTTTTGCCACTTTGAGCAGCTCCTCTGCAAAATTCTCAGAAGTGTGTCTGTCACTAAACTCAAAACAATCAAGAAACAGGACACCATTTTGTAATTTTCAACAAAGTGGCATGTAACTGACATGTAGGATGTGGTGGTTCGGGATGTCCATCAGTCAGTAGTCAGGCAAACTGCTGTGGCTTTTTTGACTTTCTCTTGCAGTGAAGCATGTTCTTTGTCATGTAGGCTTGGGATAATTTTTTGGGAGAGAATTTTCCTGCTTGGGATTGCATACATTAGATTGAGAGCATGTGTAAAGCTTTTGAATCCTTTGTCATCCATGATTGAAAATGGTTGGAAATCAAGTGCAACCATTTCAGCCAATTCTTCATCAATTGTGTTCTGTCTTACTGAGGTCATAGCCTTTTGAACAAATTGCCTCATCGAGCTCTGGGCTGGAGGTCAGGTTGTTGTGGTGGTGCATTGGCTGTAGACACTGACATAGCAGCAACAGTTGCAGTAGATGAACAGGCACCCTCATCAGTTGCAAGTTCACTTGCCTGTTTCTTTTCTTCTAACTGCACTGATGGAAGGTTATTTGTAGGGCCTGCTCTATATGATATTTTCACCTTGCATACTCTACACTCTTTGGTATTATCAATATTATTGAAATGCATCCAAATTTTGCTTAATTTCCTGCCGTTTTGGAAACCTTTCGAGTGTTGTCTCTGTAGTGGCTGTTCTCTCTCTCTCTCCCGCTCACATTTGCCTCCCTCCTGTTTCTTCTCTGTCTGTGTGTGCTGTGTCTGTAAGCCCTGCCCCTCCCCCTCCTGCTCAGTGCGGAGACACACACGCCACCACATATCATGTAGCTGACCAATCACGTGAAGGTTGAGAAAAATATACGAAGCGGCTCCAGCTCCTCCAATCGTTGACTTCAAAGAGCAGGCTCTAAGAGCCGTTTCGTTTGTGACCGACACATCACTACCATTTATGCCACTGCTGGTCCAGGGTCCCTGCTTTCATTCTGAGATAGTAAGTCAGTCTTTCCATCAAGTAAATCTCCTCAACAATATCCAGCCACTGTCCAGGACTCGGGGGGTCACTTTTCAGCCAGTTTCTTGTCATGGCCTTTTTACATGACAAGATCAGTAGTTTGAAAAGATAAAAGTCTTTCTTTTGAATAGTACCCTCTCGAATCAAGCCCAGGTACAGTGTGTGGGGATCCCTAGGTATCTTATAGGAAAAAAACTCTTCAAGAATCTGGACTACTCTGTCCCAGAAACCCTGCAGTTTTACACATGACCAAAAAACATGCATGTGATTTGCACTCATCTGCCCACATTGTCCTCAACATTGCTGCTGTTCACCTATTTGTTTATTTTTGATGTGTGGTGTGATGAAGAAGTGAATTAAATTCTTCCATCCAAAATCCCTTCATTTTTTCGAGCTGGTGGAAGTTTGTTCAGTCCTACACATAAAATGCCAATCACTCTCCGACAGTTTAATGTTCAGTTCTAGCTCCCATTTCCATTTTACATATAATGAGTTTCTTTTGTAGACCTTTATACAACCTAGAGACAATCTTTACAGGTGTACATTTATTTGCATTAGTAAACATTTCAATCACTTCATTTCCTTCTGCTGAAACTCCTCTTTTTATTTCTGTCTTAGCTGTAATCATCTCATCTGGGCAGCATAATAGTATTCCCTTAGATTTGGTATTGCAAGGCCTTGATGGTCTTTGTCAATTAGAAGTGTTTTAAACCTTACCCTTGGTCATGCTCCAGCCCAGATAAACCTTGATAAAACTGGTGAAACCACCAGATGAATGTGAACACGACAACCAAACAACCAGACAAGTTTCAGTGGAAGTGAATAAATTGGATTTATTGTGGAACAAAACAAAATATCACAACGAGGTGGGGGAGGATGGGACAACGTGATTGTGCCAAAGTAAATGAAATTAATATAACAACAAGAGGCCTGCCTAAACTGCAGCTGAATAAAATCAAACAAACAAAATGCCTCACTAGCTTATCTAACAAAATGGCTTCTCAGAACAATACAGGGGTGGCACAACCAATAAACCTAATGAAATAACAGTGACCACCTACGTGCGTGCAAAAGTGTACAGGGTACCCCAACTTACCTAGTCCCTCAGCAAAAAAAAACCTCCCACCACACAGCTTACCAAATACAGTGTTTACAAAAGCAGAGAGCAGAGCAAGGTGGCAAGGCAAAGCAAGAGCCAGAGCAACTGGGACATCCTCCATTTTGTAAGTCCACCTCCATCAGGATAGGCCAGCTGGGGACTTAGGGAGCCAATCACCAGTACCGCTTGCACTTCACAGGTGAGCAGTATCTTGCAGGAATCACCTGGAAGAGAACACACGCGCACACACACACACACAGGGAAGTGGGAGGAGAGATACAAACATACAATGCTCCTTGGCACGTCACACCCCCACCCTTACAAGACCAAACATAATGTTTGGAATTACATACTTTAAACTACAAAGCATGTGACAAGGCATCCGCAAGGACATTCTCAGATCCCTTTTTGTGGCAGATATTGAGGTTGAAATTCTGAATAATCAGAGACCAACGCATGAGTCGTTGGTTGTGATTATGCATCCTGGAGAGAAACACAAGAGGCTTCAAACTGGATCCAAGATAAACCTCAAAGTGTTGCAAGGCAAACAGTAGTGCAAGAGTTTCCTTTTCAATAATAGAATACTTAAGTTGCTGTTTGTTGAACTTTCGTGAAAAGTAACTCACAGGATGAGCAATGCCCTGGGAGTCCTCTTGTAGAAGAACAGTCCCCGTCCCAACCGCACTGGCATCAACTTCAAGTTTGAAAGGCAAAGAGAAATCTGGTGCAGACAGAACAGGAGTGCAAAACAGTAGACTTTTCAGACTCTCAAAAGACTGTTGACACTCACTGGACCAACTGAATGGTTTTGAGGGACTGGTTAAGGCAGTCAGTGGAGCAGCTACAGAGGAGAAGTTTTTGCAGAACCGGCGATAGTAGCCAGTCATCCCAAGGAAACGGCGCAACTCCCTCCTGGTGATGGGTGGGGGAAAAGCAGTAATGGCAGAAATCTTTGCATCCACAGGACGCACCTGTCCTCGACCAACCTGCTGACCAAGATAAAGCACAGTGCCTTTTCCAAATTCACATTGAGTGAGATTGAGTGTGAGAGATGCTTTGGACAGACGGGTGAAAACTTCCCTCAGTGTAGTCATGTGACCAAGCCAGTCATCTGAATACACAACAATGTCATCCAAGTATGCTCTGCAGTTTGAAACACCCTCCAGTACCTTACTTACAAGCCTCTGAAAAGTGGCTGGGGCATTGCACAGACCAAAGGGCATCACAGTGTATTGGTAGAAGCCATCAGGGGTCACAAATGCTGAAACCTCTGAAGCATGTGCGGTTAAAGGAACCTGCCAGTATCCCTTTAACATGTCCAGTTTACTAACAAAGTTTGCGGGACTGATTTCATCAATGCAATCATCGATCAGAGGTAACGGATGTGCGTCAGGAACAGTTACAGCATTTACCTTGCGGAAGTCGGTACAGAATCTGGGACTTCCATCAGACTTTGTATCCAGAAGACACGGGGAACTCCATGAACTAAAACTTGGGACTGCAAAACCGTTCTGTAGGAGATAGTCAACTTCTTTCTTCATAATTTCCCTCTTAGTGGGATTAACCCGGTATGCATGCTGCTTGATCAGTGCTGGATTTGTCAGAACAATATCATGAGCAATTACAGAAGTTTGAGAGGGAATGTCATTGAACAGATCAGGAAAATCACTTATGAGTTTTTCAACGTCATAACGCTGATCATCAGCAAGATGAGACAAGTGGTGGGGCAAATCAGACAATACCTCAGTATTACGGAGCCTTGCACCCTGGGGTGTAGCACTATGCATCACCAACCCATCATCATCTTGAGAGCTCACCTTTGAGATGGAAGCGATAGGTGAGATAGTAGTCTGAACATCTTGGACTGAGGAGGACCCATTACTACCCTCTCTGGAACAATACCGTTTCATCATGTTGATGTGACACATCCTGGACCGCCGCCTGCGGTCAGGGGTCTTGATGACATAGTTTGTCTCACTGAGTTTTTTCTCTACAACATAAGGACCAGAAAACTTTGTTGAGAGAGAAGAACCAGAAACAGGCAAGAGAATTAGAACTTTGTCGCCTGGCTGAAATGAGTGGGCTGTCGCTCCCTTATCATAATGCTGCTTCATCTTCACCTGAGAAGATGTTAGGGCTTCTCTAGTTAAGGAACAGGCTAGCTGGAGGCGATCCTTGAGCTTAGCAACATACGCCGGTATACTTGTGACTTTTTGTTCCGGCGTGACCAGATACTCTTTAAGGACCTTTAAAAGGACCCCGGACCTCATGTCCAAACACTAGCTCAGCCGGACTGAAACCTAGCGACTCTTGTACAGCCTCACGAGCAGCAAACAAAACAAATGGAACACCATCATCCCAATCCCTCTGAGATTTATGGCAGTACTTGCGCAACATGGATTTCATGGTCTGGTGAAACCGTTCCAGTGCCCCCTGGCTTTCAGGATGGTAAGGACTAGATGTCACATGGGTTATTCCCAAAGATTTAAGCACCTGGGCAAACACCTTGGACTTGAAATTAGTGCCTTGATCTGACTGAATGACTTTTGGCAATCCAAACACCGTGAAAAATTTTACCAAAGCCTTGGTGACCGCTGGAACTGTTATTTTCCGGAGTGGGATGGCTTCTGGGAACCTGGTGAAAGTACACATTACTGTTAGAATGAACTGATTTCCAGCCTTAGTCTTTGGTAATGGTCCCACACAATCAACAAGTACTTTCTCAAATGGCTGTCCCATTACTGGAATAGGACAAAGGGGTGCAGGGGGGATTACTTGATTTGGTTTCTCTGCAACTTGACACAAATGACAAGTGCGACAATGGCGAACAACGTCAGATTTGAGTCCTGGCCAAAAGAAATGTTTAAGGACTCTGTTGTATGTTTTAGTCACTCCCATGTGTCCTGACAATGGGTGGTCATGAGCTAAGGACAGCACCTGTAAACGATAAGCCACTGGCACGACAACCTGGTATGTTGCACTCCAGTTTGCATCTTCTTCCGAAGCATCACTAACCCAGCGACGCATCAACAGGCCATCATCATAAATGAATGCCGCCTTCTTCATCTTGGTTTCCACGTGGCTGAGAAAAGAAGATCGACATTTTGAAAGTGTTGTATCAACTTGCTGTGCTGCTATGAAGTCCTCTCGGGTGGCTGGTAGGTTCATATCCTCTAGACTGGAAGAGGATAACGCAGCATCAGTAGGTTTGGCTTTTACCGGACTTCCAGACTCAGCTATCCCTGCAACAGGGTCCTGTTCAAGCATCATAAAAGAGTCCGATAAGTCCACACCATATTTCTTAGACTGGGCTCTGGTTATCACACAAGCAGGAAAGATATCAGATGTCTGGGTTGTGTTCGACTCGAGGTTCAGATCAGGCCTGTCAAGTATCTCGGGGGCCGGCACAACCTTGTCTCCAGCTATGTCGTTGCCAAGAATGAAATCAACACCACGAATAGGCAAGGCAGGCAGAACAGCGACTTTAAATAATCCACTGATCAGGGGAGATTTAAGATGAATTTTATGCAGAGGAGCAAGTACGAAACCCATCTCAACACCCCGAACAATTGCACTTGAGTGACATGAAGATTCAGATGTCAAAGGCAAGATGCCATCGAGAATAATGGACTGGGCACCTCCTGAATCCCTAAGGACGGTTACCGACTGTTGATCTTTTGGATGCCCAGTTAGTGAAACAAAGCCCTCTGAAATAAACGGTTTAAAACAGGGATCAGGTTCATCCTCTTTAGCATCATCTTTTGACATTTCAGTGACTGGAAGGGAAACTGTCTTAACTAGACCCATACCTTTTGGTTGTAAGGAGCTAGAGGGAACCTGTTGTTTACGCTTTAGAGTTAGACAATCAGCAATAACATGACCCTTCCTATGACAGTAGAAGCACTCACGAGTCTCACGTGGAGGTAACTAGGGACCCTTAGCCTTTTCAAAAGGAGCATGGCTAGAATCAGGTCTCATGGGGCGAGACAGTGAGACTCTGTCAGGGCGGGAAGACATAAACACATTTTTATGTGTTAAAACAAACTCATCAGCCAATACAGCTGCTTTAGACAGGGTAGTCACTTTTTGTTCATTTAGGATAATCACCATTTTCTCAGGCAAAGCATTCTTAAAATCTTCCAACAATATCAGCTCACGAAGGGATTCAAAACTATTCTTGACCTCATTAGCACCACACCACCTGTCAAAAAGAACCCCCTTTTCCCTTGCAAATTCGACAAAGGTTTGAACACTGGACTTTTTATGATTCCTGAATTTTTGCCTGTAAGCCTCTGGCACAAGCTCATAGGAACGCAAAATTGACTCCTTAAGCACATCATAGTTTAAGCTGTTTTCTAAGGAAAGAGATGACAGAACTTCCTGTGCTTTACCGACCAGCTTGCATTGAAGTAGGATAGGCCACATGTCTTTCGGCCATTCTAGTGCAGATGCAATTCTTTCAAATGCACTGAAATAAGAGTCAACCTCCTCTGACAAGTGTCAGTGGAAGTGAATAAATTGGATTTATTGTGGAACAAAACAAAATATCACAACGAGATGGGGGAGGATGGGACAACGTGATTGTGCCAAAGTAAATGAAATTAATATAACAAAAAGAGGTCTTCCTAAACTGCAGCTGAATAAAATCAAACAAACAAAATGCCTCACTAGCTTATCTAACAAAATGGCTTCTCAGAACAATACAGGGGTGGCCCAACCAATAAACCTGATGAAATAACAGTGACCACCTACGTGCGTGCAAAAGTGTACAGGGTACCCCAACTTACCTAGTCCCTCAGCAAAAAAAAACCTCCCACCACACAGCTTACCAAATACAGTGTTTACAAAAGCAGAGAGCAGAGCAAGGTGGCAAGGCAAAGCAAGAGCCAGAGCAACTGGGACATCCTCCATTTTGTAAGTCCACCTCCATCAGGATAGGCCAGCTGGGGACTTAGGGAGCCAATCACCAGTACCGCTTGCACTTCACAGGTGAGCAGTATCTTGCAGGAATCACCTGGAAGAGAACACACGCACACACACACAGGGAAGGGGGAGGAGAGATACAATGCTCCTTGGCACGTCACAGTCCCACATTGAAAACTGTGAATCTGGGATTCTGACAGGTAATGATAAAAAAAAAGGTAAAGCAGCCTTGGCAAGCACGTTAATTTTCATTGCCTCGATCCTTGAAGTAAAGTCTAACCCAGGTGTGGACCATTTTTGAATATCTTCCTGTATCTTATCATGTATTATTTTGTAGTTTATTTCATATATTTGATTTTCTGACAAATGAACACTCCCAAGTATTTTATTGATTTTACTACCCACTTTACTCTATATTTCAGCCTAATATCATTACTTGGTGTGATATTAAAAGGGAGTATTTGCGTCTTACTTATGTTCAATTTATAACCTGACTTTTGGCCATACTCGTCTAAAGTTGTCATGAGTTTAGGAAGTGTTAAATTAGGATTTTGGAGATAGATAATGATGTCATCTGCAAAGAGTCCTATTAGATGGTCCTCATTTGCTGATGCTGATTCCTCTTAACTCAGTCCCCAGTACGTTAATAAGACATAACAAGCCATACTTTCATATCAACTTAGGCAAAAACAACACACAAATAACATGTAAAAAGCCATACTTTCGATGAAATTAGACAAAAACAATACGCTAATAAGACATAACAAGCCATACTTTGTCTCAAATTAGACAACTAGAAATAATGTAATCTTTATTAGATAGTGAACAAAAAAGTTATACTGTAGTTAGACACCTTATAACCTACCCAAATTATGCTTTAATCAAAAACCACCTATAAAGTCTTGTTACCAAAAATATAGGCTAATATACTTAGACACTATCATACCAAAGTATACTGTAATAACATACCAAATCGGAGATCCTAATACACTACCAAGCTATGCATTTAATGCTTCCAACATCGGTCTATAGATTAATTAGATGAATGTACTGCTATATTATATCAGGCACGGCCTTTAAGTCCTGTGGAGTTTGTAGGTGGCTTCCTCGACACACCGTTTAAAGACATGTCACTATCCAACCCCAGTAATATTAGACAGCTACTGAAGCCTCCAGGACATTGCATCTTTATTTCCCACTGTTAGACCCTTATAACAGTCTTATTTAACTTACTTATAGGATAACTGGTGGCACATTACAACAATAATGTACTGTAAAGTGAAGACCCTCTCATTGTTAGACCCTCATTACAATCTTATTAGACTTACTTATGGGACAATTTGTGACACATTACAACAGAAATGTACTGTAAAATAAAGTGAAGACCTTCTCACTGTTAGACCCTTATTACAGTCTTATCAGACTTACTTACACCATAATTTGTGACACATTACAACAGAACTGTACTGTAAAATAAAGTGAAGGTCTTTTCATTGTTAGACCCTTATTACAGTCTTATTAGACTTACTTATAGGATAATTTGTGGCATGATTAATATTATAATGGCCACTTAACACTATGTTATCATGTACCAAACAAACTGCAAACATTACGCACACGGAACACTTTATTGTATGTGCAACACATCTTATAACTGCTTCAATCTGTGGCTTCATGTTAACAAATTTCAAAACTCACCATTTATATGCATGAGAACAATCAAACAGTACAGTGAGGTCACTGACATTATGGCGCGATGCCATTAAGCCTTGTTTATGCACACATGAGGCTCTCAGTCTTAAGCTAGTCCACTCAACATACATTCATAACGCTGTAAACATATAAACATGGCACCACAACTTACAGACAAACTTAACACATGTGAACTGGGCATGTGTGCACTTATCTCACCTGCAAATACAACAAATGACAGTCTTGTGTGAGTACAGGCTCTCCATGCTGCTAACTTGACTGCCCTATGCTTCGCAACTGAGCTTACCTCTTTCTTGTTTACAAGGATTGCAGCACCAGTCACTGGCCTTGAAAAGCCTATACTGACACCTATTAGCGAAATTGGATATTGCCCAACAGGGACATGAAGTGAAGCAGGTGAGCTTCTCCCATTTCTGCCTACGTTTTTTTAGTTTTTTTTTTCTTTTTTTTTTTGCAAATTTGTGACATGTCAAAAACCTACTTTTTGAAACACCTCCCAAGCGATTTCGACGATTTGCACGAAACTTGGCACACAGCATCTGTGTAGCTGTAAATAACAACTTCCTGCAGATTTGGTTCCAAAAAGGAAGTCATGTATATCTCCACATCAGTACATCCGAATGACAACTGAATGAAACTCTGGCTCCTACTTCCCCATGAGCCCCTGAGGGTCTGTGCAAAATTTTGGGAGATGACCACAAGGTGGCGCTGTTTAAATTGAAGTATTTTATATCTCAATATCAGTTGGGCAGATTAACATGAAACTTTATTTATTATTTTCAGTGCCCTCCTGAGGATAGCTGATGAAGGGGTTAGTGATCCGACACTAGATGGCGCTCTGGTGCCAGGGTTTTTTTTTTTTTTTATATTTGGCCCTGTGCCCACACGATAACACTAATGGAAATTAAATTCATAGGGGTGGTATGGAATGGCCCCTGTAAATCACACACCAAAAATGACCAGCAGGTGGCTCTATTTTCTACACAAAAACGTTTTTGGCCCATAACTGCCACATAACATGTCACACATTGTTAAATGTTATATCTGCATGTTCCCTCAATTCAGCCGAATTCTGTGGTGTGGGCCACGCCTACATTTGCCATAACTTTCCATTTGCAAAATCACATAATTTGAAAAAAGTACCTTTTTCGAACTCCTAGGCAATTTAAGCGATTTGCACCAAACTTCTGTGGACCCTTTAACAGCCCAAAAGACGCCCAAAATATAAAACAACAAATTCCCACACATTATGTTCAAAACAGACAGTCTTTCGTATTTTCACCTAATACATTCCGATTACCACAACACTTTTGTCAATTGTGTTCCATGGCCCGATGAGGGTTTGTGTAAATTATGGTGCAAATCGGCCAATAGGTGGCACTCTGGTTACTGTCTATTTAGTGTGAATAGAAAGTAAATGGGAAAATCTTCAAATCCTCTTCAAAACTCATTGACTTTCAACCTCTTCTTGTACCTTATAGTTTGAGCTACAGACACCATTTCACCTTTCAAAGAGTCAAAAGACCTTGAACTACTGGTCATGTGCTCAGCTTTTTTACGCTTTTAAAATCACCACACTTTTTGTTTTTAGGACTTTTAGGCTGTCTTCTGATTTCTTTTGCATGAAGAAGCCTCAACAGCAGTCCACCTCGATGGCAGCATGCCCCGACATGCGTGGGCTGCGAGGGCCTGTTCATTGCTGCTTGCAGCTTTAATTAGGGCCTGAGCAGGGAACGTGCAAGGACCCTATTGTATTTTGAATGATTCTTATTATTTTTTTTGCTAATTGTTTTTGCATTTTTCACTGCCTGAATATACCCCAAAACTCACCAAACTTGGAATATAAGTTCACCTGGTGAAAAATTTTATAATCTATTATCGTCCTGAATTTCCACCACTAGGTGGCGCTACAATCAAGTGAAGTGCATTTTGGCTCATAACTCCCATATACTTTGTCGCACATTCAAAAAATTTTCTAACTCCTCCCAGGCGATTTCACCGATTTGCATGAAACTTGGCACACAGCATCTGTGGACCCCCCTGACAAAAAGATATTAAAAGAATTTTGATTGGCCAAATAATACTCAAGTTATTAAATAACAACTACCTACAGATTTCGTTACAAATAGGAAGTGTTGCATATCTTCACATTGGTGTGGTCTAATGACTTGAATCTCAGGTCGTTACTTCCTCATCAACCCCTGAGGCCCTGTGCAAAGTTTTAGGCAATGACCACAATGTGGCACTCTTTAAATTGAAGTATTTTATATCTCCACACCGGTTCATCAGATTAGCATGAAAGTTAGTTTAATTATTGTCAGTGCCTTCTTGAGTTTACCGATCCGCCACTAGGTGGTGCTCTGGTGGCTGTATGATTTAATATTTGGCACTGTGCCCACACCATATCGCTTATGGAAATGAAATTTATAGAGGCGCTATAGGATGGCCCCTGTGACTTACACACCAAAAATGACCAGCAGGTGGCGCTATTTTCAATGCAAAAGCGTTTCAGCCCATCATTCTCACATAATATGTCGCACACTGTTAAAGGTTATATCGACATGTTCCCTCATGCCCACGTCCACTTTCCCGGGAACTTTCCATTTGCAAAATCATAACAAATGAAAAGCCTACTTTTTCAAAGTCCTCCTAGACGATTTGACCCATTTACACCAAACTTTGCATGTAGCATCTGTGGACCCTCCTGACAAATGTTATTAAAAGAATTTCGATAGTCCATAAAATGCGCAAAATATAAAACAACAAATTCCTGCATATTGTGTTGAAGACAATCTTGCATATCTTCAGAAAATATTGTCTGATTATCATGGAAATGTTCAAAATTGTGTTACAAGGACTGATGACGCTTTGTGTAAAATTTAGTGCAAATCAGCCAATAGATGGCGCTCTGGTTGCAGTCTAATTAGTGTGAATGGAAAGTAAACGGGAAAATCTTGAAATCCTCTTCGAAACTCATTACTTTCAGCCTCTTCTTGAGCTTCATACTTTGAGCTACAGACACCATTCCACCTTTTAAAGAGTCAGAAGACCTTGAACTATTGGGTATGTATTCAACTTTTTAAAATCTTGAACGGTTTTGAAATCATCACAGTTTTAGTTTTAAGGATTTTTAGGCCATCTTCTGATTTTATGATGGGTGTGAGCTAGAGTGCGTGACATCATCGCTAGAGTGGAGAGCATATAGACGAACTGGAGAAACAATTCTCTACAGCTTGATTTGGATCCCACATTTTTTACCTCACACAGACAATATATATACATAGAAATGTAGGAAGTATTGTTGGCTTTCAGGTGAGCATCTTATATTAGATGTAAGACTTACAGTTTTGGCTGTGGGAGTCCTGGAGCGACAAGCACTCAAGCAGCTCCCCCATAATCTGCAATGTAATTTTGAGCCTGGAGGAGAGCAGACAGTAATTGCTTTGTCTCTCGCTCTGCCGCCGTCATTTGTCACTCTTCAGAAATAAAAAATGACATCACAGAGTCTCCTGTTACTCAATATATAAATAATTTTGGCCACTAGGGGGCGCTAAAAATATGGGAAGTTTATATCTCTTGAATGGCTACACCGATTTTTACGAAATTTGGTCAGTATGATCTAGGGCCAATTCTGACACCATATCTTGAAGGTGGTCATGACTGGTCAATGTGGGTGTGACTTATTACAAGATAAACAACAAACATTCATTTCAGCCAAACTATTATGTTGAGAGCTTTGAAATTTATATGGTACAGATAGAACCAAAAATTGCACATGTACTCCACAAGATGGCGCTATAATGGATGCAATCGCGTTTTTGCCTGTAACTTCCACACTTTGAATAACACATTCACAAACCTTATATCCATATGTTCCCTGAAGAGAGCTGGGTTTTCTAACATAGGATATGCCCACTTATGCTGCACATTTCGTTAGCTAAATTGCCACATATGCAAAACCTACTTTTTCAACCTCCTTCTACAATTTAAGCGCCATCTGCCTGAAACTTTGCACATAGAATCTCCAGATGTGTCTGATGAAAAGGTGTCAAAAGAATTGTGGCACTCCAAAGAATCTGCAAGTTATAACCAAATAATCTTTTTTGCTAGCTAAAAAACACATATTGTTTCATATTTCAGTCAAACTACATGCTTTCAACATCAAACTTATGTCAATTGTTCCTAAAAGCTCTGTGCCAAATTTGGTGCAAATTGGCCTATAGGTGGCACTACAACGGATAATAAATGCGTTTTTGCCTTTAACTTCTACATTTTAAAGAACATATTCATAAACATCATATTCATGTATTTCCCCAATAGGGCTAGGTTTTCTGACATAGGCCACGTCCACTTCTGCTGCACTCTTCCTTTGTTAAGTCACCACACACTAATCATAAATGCATTTTACCTTGTCACTCTCATTTGTTGTTGCAGTAATAAAAATGTAATGAAACAGTTCTGATGTGGGGTCACTCCTGAGGCCAGCCATATAGTTAAGTGACAATTGGTCAAAGTGGGCATGATTAAGTACAACAAATCCAAATCGGCACACATTCAGCCTTTTGCACTCCCAGTGCACTTCCCATTACAGTGAATACCATGGCTCAGGCGTCAGCCTGTGTCCTCACTTTTGCCACGAGCCATCATCCTTAGGGGCAAACTTCTGTGGGCTCTGCGCGGGGTCCAAGTCGCATGGTGAGGCTTGGTCCCTGTTCATAACTGCTTGCAGTTCTGGTTAATAAGAGAAATTACTGGCTTGGTCCCCTGATGCCATATACCAAATTTCTTGTTGATAGCATATTTCAAAAGTTGTATTAATTTTACTGCTTTTAACATTATGCAAATTAACAAAAAATCTATAATAGCGGCATTCATGGCTTTTTTGTAAAGGACTATCAGGAGGATGTGTCAGAAAAAAATCAAGTCAATAGCACTTATGGCTTGGCGGGGAGAGCCTTTCGAAATTTACACCCTATGTTATAGCTCCCCCATCTGATGGATTGGGATAAATTTTTGGAGCCGCATTGGGACGTAATTTATACTCAACACACCAAATTTCATGTCTCTGGTTGCTTCCAGCTTGCCATAAATTAATAAAATGCAAACAATGATGGTTAATGACAAATAGGCCACACCCACTTTAACCTATCAACATGACACTCAAGATCTTAGTTGATACTTGCCCCTAGACCATGTGTACCAAATTTGGTGAAATTCCGTCCAGTGGTCTTTGAGATACGCATGTGTAGCATTTATAGCGCCCCAACATGCTTTGGTAGGCAGATTCCCAGTCCTGTTATGAAACTACCCAACAAGTTCTGTGATGATAGGGCAAAGGGTGTGGGAGTCATGGCCAATCATTTGTAAGCCCCGTCCATTGCAAAAATACATTGGTCCGTGGTGGCCACATTTTTTGACCAATCTGGCTAATTTACAATAGTCTTGGTCTGTCTTTTCATCACCCGAAGCTGTATACCAAATTTGGTGTGGATAGAGTCAATCTTTCAAAAGTCCTATTCATTTTACGGTTTTTCACATTATGCAAATTAACAAAAAATCTAGTCAGGCGGACTTTTATGGTCCAAGAGGCTTTTTTGTAGAGCACACTGAGCTGGACTTGTGTGTCAAATTTCAAGTTATTCAGACTAATGCTGTGAGGGACTTACGATGTCAGACTTATGGTGAGATAATAATAAACCGGCACAATTTCAGAAGAGTTCTATGCCTTTGGGGTTAGAACCCCGATAATAATAATAATGATAATAATAATAATAATAATAATAATAATAATAATAATAATAATAATAATAAATCAGCACAATTTCAGAAGGGTTCTACCCCTCCGATGTTAGCACCCTAATGAACTGGCACAATTTAAAAAGGGTTCAGCCCCTTCTGGAAAGACGTATCTCACAAGCAGAATGTGGCATCCACTGCATTAGTTTCACACAGCCAGGCACATCTCCACTCTGTGTCAGCTCCAGATAAAGATATGCAGTTCTCATTCAGGTATCTGGCTTGTTTGTATGTCTTTAAACCTTGGTTTATGTTATGTCTAATTAATGATGTAGCAACATCTGCCCCTGCATTACAGTGTTGGGGGGAACTTAAGCCCTGACATTTAAATGGATAAATTCCCCCCAAAAAGGTAAGGTGGTTAAGGATACTATGGTTAATGACTAGGTTTGATTCAGGGTAACTTATCATTCTAACTGTGTGGGTTGCTAATTTGGAGGTTATTGTTGTTTCCCTTAGTGATGGTTTGAACACAGTAAGTGTGGAAGAGAGAAAAAATCCATTTGGAATGGTGGCCCAATAACAGGCTTAGACTAGCAGTGTAAATCTGGTAAATCAAGTAAGGTGAGACCTTTTGTTTGTCACCCTATACATTTCTTTGGACTGCTGAGAGCCGGCTAGTTATCACCCTTCTATACTACTGTTGTCATTAATTGATTGATTGATTGATTGATTGATGTTCATGCAATATGGGCCAAGAACAATAGGCATGTTGCAAATTAGTTTTGTGGCTCAAATGTGTCAACTTTTCCCCAAATTTCATCTTGCTTGGGCAAATCTGACAACAAAGATTACATTTGCTGCTTTAGACTTACAATCAATACTGTGCCTGAATGCATCCTGTGGAGCAAGATAGAAATTCATCAGTCAGTGTGGAGAAGGGAGGGGGATTAGGTGGAACTCTAATAAACAGTAACAAAACACTACGACTGTGTAGTAGACCAATGGGTGATCAATTGCTCATGGCCTGTAGAGGATGGAGAGTAGCTAAAACATGCACTTACTTGCCATGCATAGCTGTTGTGTTCACTATCACTGGTTGACATGTTAACCATCATAGAGCATTACTAGCTCAGCAAGCATCCAGTGTTTGTCAGTGTCCATTTGACACTGAACATTTCCAGGAAGAAATTAGCTTCCTTTTTGATTTTGGAGGTACAAACACAATTAAAAAAGTCTTTTTCAAGATTGTACATCCTTAACCTATTCATTCAGCCCTCTTAGGAATTTACAAACTTCCTGCTTCGAACAGCGAATGAACAAGGCATGAATTAATCAAGACATTTATCCTTGATACCACACATCAGCCTCTCATAGTAACAAGAAGCAGCTCAGTGAGAGAGAGAGAGAGAGAGAGAGAGAGAGAGAGAGAGAGAGAGAGAGAGAGAGAGAGAGATGCACATGCCATCTACAGCTGAGTTGCAGTAAACCTTCCCCATCAGTAGAAGTAATGGATTAAAGGCCGCTGTGGCTCTGCAGTTTGCCAGTCAATGTTTTTTTCACTCTCCTCCAACCCAAGTCCCCCACCCTCCTCTGTTCCCTTCCCGCTGGAAAAAGTTGATTTACCATCAATTGCCATCTTGGCTGGCGCCATTAATGCACGCCCACAAAAGGATGACACATCGCATTATCACCTCACTCCCCTTCAAATTAGAGCTGAGCGATGCCTCAGCGCAGCTTGTGACTGGTTAACAGTATCAGCTATTTGTGGGGATTGTTCCCTAATACGCAGCATCTAAAGATTTCATCAGGCATTTGATGACGGAAATAAACCACTGCCCACAGGGAAATTGAACTGATTAATGGAATTATGCGTTGGAGGGGAGTCAATACAGACAGCAGACACTCACTTGGGGATGCACAGAGCTGTCTATCATGGGCCAGACTGGAGTGGCTTGGCTGAGGATCCTCGGCTAGGAATATACTCACCTGGAGCAGGGCCTGGTTATGTGTGTCCACTGGAACCATCAGGGATCAAAACCTGTGCTGTTAACTGTGGCTGTTCTCAGCCTGCCTCCATGCTGACTGCCCATGACCATATGGATCCTGTTATTAATACTGATACTGACAATCTATTGTCATCAGTCTAACAGAAAATGCATTATAAATTTTACAATCAACACTAAGAACAGTACTGAAATGCCACTTCCTCTGCTTTGTGCTCTTATCCAAGATCAGTTTTGTGCCCTCATTCAGACACCCCCCCCGCCCCCCGCCCCCCAGCATTGTTAAGTGCTCTCTTAATGCACCTCTACCCAGCCACTGAAACTATAGATGACACCATCATAGCACATGGGTCTGTGCTGAATATCACAATCTGGTTTTAACACAAATTGTTCCTCTCCGTGAAGGAATATGCAGATACGTTGCTATGGTCCAATCACAATCAGCCACACTGTTGGGAAAATATGTGGGCTTATTGAAGCTTTTCACATTCACTTCCTCAGAGAATATGTACAAATTAGGGGTGGAATGGTTCATCAAAAAAATCCGTCGGTACGCTTGTCACGATTCGGGGCGCGTGTGTACCGCTCGGTTCATAGGCATGCACAACTTCTTTTTCTCATTTACCAAGGAGGCGAAGCGTGTACACTCCAGAACAGCAGGTGGCAGCACTGAGCTGGATGCCAACCGTCAGTAAACAAGAAGAAGAGCTACGAGTCGGATGTGTTTCCGGCGTCGCGGCTCGTGGGCTAGCTTGCGTGCCTCGATGCCGGAAACACAGCCGACTCGTCATAGCACTACCTCGCGAGCCACGATGCCAGAAGCGCTCGCGACTCGGGTCAGAGGAGGTATAGCCGGCTACGTTCTGAATGAATAGCAGACGAGCGAGTCTCTGGGTTAGACTTCCTCCAGTCAGCGTGAAAAGCACATATCTGTCATTGTACAACAGAAGCCATTCTTCCACTTCTGAAATAACATAATGTTACACAACGCAGGTAGCCAGAGGCTACTGTAGGTTTGGTGTATAAATGTAGCATAATTATTTTGCAATATAAAATAATTTATATATAAATATTAAGTAGTATATTGTAAGTAGGCTATTATTATCTCTATTTGGGAACTTTATCCATTTACACCGTTCCTACCTCAGTACTCTATTGTTTATTTGTTTTATTTTGTTTTATTTTATGTTAGTATCTCTTATTTTTCCAATCATGTATATACTGTTTTATTGCATTGTGTTTTTTTTTTTTTTTTTTTACCACGTTATTGGTTAAGAGACAATGGGCTAGGACTGAGATTCCATGGTGATTACCAATACTGACTCAAGTGACTCAAGTGACTCGCACAACCCGGTTCAGTTTAGTGAGTGACTCATAATGACTCAAATCCTTAAAAGGAACTGCATTTACCAGCTCTCCTCCAGGGCTACTGAAAGTTTCCTGACTGTGACTGCCCACTACATTACATTAGTGACAGTGAATAACTACTTGTTCTTAGCATTTGTTAAAGATAACTTTGCCAAATAAATGCATGCAATAAAAGCATGTTGGAACTAGCAATATCACCTCTCTTGCAGTGCCAGAATCTTACCTACTTTTAACCTAAGTCTGTCACAATGACGTATCAAATGTCCGACTGCCTCATTCTTTCAGTTTTAACCTGACTATACAAGACATAATTGATTTTGCTAATGAACCGAACCAAAAACCATGACCACAAAACCGTGATATGAACTGAACCGTGGATTTTGTCAACCATTCCACCCCTAGTACAAACTATTCAGAGTAAATTCAGACTTTCTAAAAATACATCAGTATTTACATTAAATTTTGTGAGCAATAATAATAATAATAATAATAATGATAATAATAATAATAGAGCAATCTTTTATTGTTGCACAGCTTACCCTTATCAGAATCAGAGCAAACATATAGTATGAATGGTTTATTTTTTGTTTTTTTTACATATATACACACTCAACTGCCAGTGATAAATTGGATGGTTGGTTCGTGTCAAGTGGCACTCAGATGAATGCCAGCACCCAAGGTTTCCCAGCAGAACATCACATTGTGATAAGATGATCAATGTTATTCACGTCCCCTGTCAGTGGTTTTAATGTTGTGGCTATATGTCTAAACTGATTAGCAGCTCATAGTCCAGGAAACTTCCTTTACTTTGTGTCTGCTGACCTGATTTAAACAATAGCTACAACGTGATTTTACTAGGTTCGTGTACCATTCGCATATGAACCTTTACCGTTTCCGATACTGATACTGTTTTCAGTGAGTGGAATTTGATACTGGTTCCCAACGGTAAATTTTTTTTTTTTTGGTACTATTCTCACCCTGTAATAACAAATAAGTAATTTCACCTCTACAAATGTGCACTGTACCACTTCCAGTAAGAATGCACATAACATGTCTGTTAGTCAAAGTTTTATTTTAGTAGCAATCTGCAATTCTACATAAAAATCTGGAAAATTATATATTTAAGTTATCTCCTACATACTTTAGCTTTTCCTGGTCATCAACCTAGTACTATAAGAATAAATATAATAGAAAACAAATATGTATATGTGTTGCCTACTGTAAAAGTCAAAATATATATTTTTTTCTAAATTGAGAATATAAAAAAGTTTTTGTAATTTAGGAATTTTCAGAACCCCCCCTGTCAAAAGATGTACTGTAGTATTCTGTCAATAAAATGTACCTACTCTGACATCAAATGTTCAGCCTGTCTTACTCAGGCCAGATGCCTTTTAAGAACTAAGGAGTAATTCAGCAACCCTGAATATTTTTCTTTACCTAAAATGTACACATTTCTTTTTCATCTCAGATCATGTGAATATTTTGGAAATCAGATTTTTGATTCTTGGTTTTGTAACAAACATATATGTACATACACCTTCCAGTCTAAGAAAAAAAATACCAGTTTCTCACCTCTAACAAATTTAAGCACTGCATTTCAGGTTCTGTAAGATTCTCTCAAAATGCAACATACAACATGCTATTCAGAAATCCACTGTAAAACACAAGCAAATACACAAGAAATGAGAAAATCCAAGAAAATTATCACATGTCTCCTTTATGTAATATAATAAGTGTTTTTTTTTTTGTCTTTGCAAGTTAGTCCATGATCAGTTTGCAAAGTATGAAAATGCTGGTTTACACAAATCCATCCAACTTGGGGTACATTAAAGAGGAACCAATTGGTGGAGCCCAGCTGGTAACTCAAGAAGGACACAGTGGTAAATTGGAAGTTTATTCAGGATCATTTTATAGATTAAAGAAATAACACTTGTCCGCTTCTTAATGAAATGTAAGATGCATTGTGAACTAAGCCACTGTTTGAACAAATGGAGGCTGCATTCATATACTTTCAATATGTCACTGGTGTCAATTAGCAGAAACGTAGCATCTACAATTTGTATGTTTTTAGCATGAAAGTAACGCAAGACTGAATTTAAAATAAAAGCAGAACTTCCCTATGAGATTTCAAACTAGATAAG